>NC_079398.1:21884708-22184708 GCF_029220125.1 Pseudoliparis swirei | reverse complement strand
CTCCACGATCCATCAGGCAGATTATTTTTGTTACCATATGTCCTGTTTGTTCGTTTTGTCTGCTTTCTTTTTGTTTTGTTCTGTTTGTCTCTTGTCCTCTGTAAAGCGTCTTTGGGTACTCAGAAAAGCACTATAGAAATCTGAATTATTATTATTAATGGATTGTGGAGGTCTGGATCGTGATCTAAAGGTAATAAAGTCCAAACAGTCATCAGTTAACAACAAAGAACATTTAGACAACATATTTGTATAAATTAAGAAGTTATATGAGCACATCATGCCTATGCCAAACATAAGCCAGACCTGTTGTATTGTATAGCATTCATTTGTAGGAACAGCGGATATAAAAACGCTTCAGTTCACAAAGGCCCTGAAAAAAAAAATCTAAACATTCACTAAACAATTATAGGCCAATATTAAACCTTTCTTTTTTTTTGGTTGAATCATTAAGAAAGCTGTTTCAAAAGCTGAACAACTTCTTGGCACTGAGTAATTGTTTTGAAGCCCTCCAATCAGGATATCGATGCCACCAGCGCACTGAGAGAGCTTTTGTTAAGGTCTTCAATTCAACTAAACACACACAGGTGCAAAATGTCTATTACTGGATCTCAGTGCTCCGTTCGACACGGTGAAGCACAAGGTCTCTGGAAAACTGATTTGAACTAGAATGGGCACTCGGTAGAGCGCATACCTTTGCATATCACAAGATTGGGCATTGAATTATGAACATTTTGGCATTAGTTGCATGCCAAATGGATAGAAATTGACCGCGCTATGGTAAAAAGAAGATGTTGACCTTTTCATGACCTTGACCTTTGACCCGACCAATCCCAAAATCTAATCAAATGGTCCCCGGATAATAACCAATCATCCCACCAAATTTCATGCGATTCAAGAAAATGTTGACCTTTTTCATGACCTTGACCTTGACCTTTGACCCGATCGATCCCAAAATCTAATCAAATGGTCCCTGGATAATAACCAAACATCCCACCAAATTTCATGCGATTCGGTTTAATACTTTTTGACTTATGCGAATAACACACACGCATACAAATACACGCCGATCAAAACATTACCTTCCGCATTGTCAATGCGAAGGTAATAATCCAGCTCAGGGACGACTTTGTGTCTCTCGATAACTTCACATCTGACTGGACAAATGACATGCAAAGCTACCCACGGCTCAATTCTGGGGCTTCAGTTATTAAACATCTACATGCTTCCACTGGGTCAGATTATGGAAAGCACCTAAATAAGTTACCATAATTATGCAGACGAAACACAGATTTACATAACCGTATCACCAGGGGACTAGGGTCCCAATACAAGCCGAGTAATGTGCATTGAACGATTCAACGATTGGAATTACACAAGGACAAAACTGGAGTTGTTTTTGGAGCGAAGGAGGAATGATTAAAAGTCAGCACATACAGTATATATATACATAAATACATTCCTGAGCTTCTGCTGCATAATGAACCATCCAAACCTCTCAGGTCATCTGGGAAAAGTCTGTTTCTTGTCCCCAGAGTCAAAACTAAACATTCGCCGTTGCCTTTTATCAAATGAAATAATGAATCATTTCTCACACATCTTTTATTTGGGTATTTTATAACGTGTTCTATTATTCTATTGAGCTTTAAAATGCATATCGTCTTGGCTTTGGGATGACTGTGTTTGAAATGCAAGTCCACCCACTGCATAATTGAGAAAAAATGCTAAAAAGACAGAATTGGGAAAGAGGCTAACCTACTTCTGTGGGAAAGCCTTGACGCAGCAAATTACAATGTGAGGCGCTTATCCTCATTAGGGTCGCGGGGCGCTGGAGCCGATCCCAGCTGACATTGGGCAAAGGCAGGGTCACCTGGACAGGTCACCAGTCCATCCAGGGCACATATAGAGACAGACAATTTAGAGATCAATTAACCTGACTGCATGTCTTTGGACTGTGGGAGGGAGCCGGAGAACCCGGAGAGAACCCAGAGGGAACCCACGCTGCCACGGGGAGAACATGCTGCCTCCACACAGAAGGACCACCCCGACCGGGAATTGAACCCACGGCCCTCTTGCTGTGAGGCGACAGTGCTAGCCACTACACCACCGTGCTGCACCATAAAATGCAGATCTTTATAAATTTGGTAAGAAATGTGAATATTACAGTAACACCAGCATTGCGTCACACGTCCGTCATATCGCAGTACTTCTTTAACCGTAATTGAAAGTCCGTCTGCACCTTGTCTTGCTGCTTTAGACATTTTGTGTGAAGCCCTTTGGATCGATGCAGTTTTTTAAATAATTTTTTTTATCGAAGAGGACGCAAAACGAAGTACAATAGATTAGATTAGATATTCCTTGATTAATCAAAGCAGCGGTGCACATCAGAGCATTAACAGAAAATAAATATAAAACACAAAACACAATAACAATACAAAATACTAATACAACATTTTTTTCAAAGAGAGAACATGGCTGTGTTGCATTCAAAAAGGCGGATATACACAACCTGGGACAGCTGCGATGGACCACATCTGGGCCCCACAAGCCAAGGTTCACTGTCTTTTGGTAAATTGATCAATTTAAAATGTGTTTGAGACACAGACCGGTTCTGCATTCTTCTGTAATTGGATGGTCGTGTCTTGTAGAACTGGCTCTGTGCAACCGAATAATTGATAAGCAGGTCTGCGGACAATTCTCAGGCAACGAGCATTCTCTTGTTCCAGCTTCTCACATGAGGAAGATTTGTTTTTGTTGCACGGATCTGGTGGGAATGACGTAAACATCACCCAGAACAAACGGAAGAAGACAAAAAAGGGATTTGTTAAGATTACCTATGTACACACAGTACATAACCCACCCATCACAAATATATACAGGACATCTCTCTCTCTCTCTCTCTCTCTAGCCCCGGGCATCCTCCAGCCTTCCCCTCTCTGTATGGACACCTCACACCATAAGCCATTAGGGAAGAACCCAGAGCAGCACATAAATATTGACTTGGTTTCAACATATCCCTCAGGAAGTGTTTGAAAGCGGCAGGTATTGCATCAGCACACCGACAGCAAACACAACCCGCCACGGTCAATACGGACGAGTCACTGCGGCGAAGCTGCAGGAGGCGCTGCAGGAGGCCTGCGGGATGCGAGGTGTTGTTATGGAACATATTTAATTAGCTGCTGGAGTAAAAGTCTCCCGGGCGGATGATCACTGTCACCCGTTAACTATCGAGAGTTCGTGGAATTGTTGTCGTTTTGTTTGTGTGATTCCACGCGAGCCAGAGAGGAACTGATAATTGCTGTGAAATCAATAGAAACCGGATTCACAGGACCAGACCCGGGTCTCCTGAGCCCGTGTGGACTGCTATCAAATCCAACAACTGATTATCACACCGGCACCTGAGCACATCTAATCCAGTCGGTCGCATTCTCCTCTCCCCATCGGTCGGGATAATTAAAAGTGTTTTTCTCACGAGTGCAGGTGGGGATTATATGTGGCCCTCTTCCAGGGACGTCTCTTTATTTAGACTTGTTAATCAATCTTCTTTGGGCGTCGTCTAATTACATTCTCCCCTTCCACAAGATCAGAAACAGTGAATTATTCGAGGGGAAAGGCTGATTTCCTGAAGGTTGGGATTCAGTTGGAAGATTAAAGTAATCTACGAATGAGAGAAAATGTAATTTGTTTCTTCCAGCCTGATTCATCAGCTCCTGCTGAGCGGTGCTGCAGGAGTTAATGCCAGGGCTGCAACATGGGCATAGGGGGGTCACCTCTGTGTGTGTGTGTGTGTGTGTGTGTGTGTGTGTGTGTGTGTGTGTGTGTGTGTGTGAATGATGCTTTATCCACCAATGATTTCTTGTGTGAGCACATAGAATTGCCATGTGCTAACGACCCATCCAAACGTAACCGCGTGTTAGCGTTCACACGAAAGAGGGACATCTCCTTTCCCTTCAGTTGTCATACGTGGTCCGTTTTGTAGGTTTTTAAGGAAATCAAATTGCTGCATGGATTATGTTTAATGGTCACATTGTTGCTAGTAAAGGGGATTGTGACATTCTCGTACTGCACAGAAATTCAATTCAGTTTATTTGTATAGCCCGTTTTTCACAAATTACAAATTTGTCTCGGAGTGCTTCACAGTCTGTACACATAGACATCCCTGACCTTTGACCTCACATCGGATCAGGAACAACTCCCAAACAACCCTTCACAGGGAAAAAAGGGAAGAGCAACAGAAATGGGAGGCATTTGATAACTTACACTCCAAAGTCCATTTATGGGAAGTTACTTCAACACGTTTACCTGGTTATGAAACAATCACAAATGGAAACGGATGCCTCTATGTGACCTACAAAAGCAGCGGCTCCTTTGGACAGGAAGCGGAGGCTTGGCCTTTGTCGGGAGCCGACACCAACACCACGCTGCTGGAGGACCCGGCCGTATGGCTGGACCCGCTGGACGTAAGGGAGGCGGCACAAGAAACCAGAACCAGGACCGAGCTGCAGTAAAGTTTTAGGTTTTCTCAAGGGAAACACTACCGCCTATGTCCACAGGGACCGCCATAGTTAACCCATGTAATGTCCGTCGTAGTAGCTTTAACCCCGCTGTTAAATTCAAATGTACTAACATCTTTTACCCTTTTTGACCACAGCCTTTTTGACCTCCAGAATTAATATTGTTTCCCAAGTTTAAGTGTGAGGTACTTTATGTTTGTTTGTTGATACCTAAATAGCCCTTTAAAGAAAAAGAAAAGTTGATATTTCTTGTATGTTTTACACAGTGAAAAACAGCCTGGGGTCAAATTGACCCCAAAGAACACCGATGCGTACAAGTTCTGTTCAGGACATTGAAAACATATCATTGTGTGAATTTTATGTTTTCCCAGTTGTCCCTAATAAATTAGGAACAGTCATGAAATATGAAGCAAAACAAATTATGTCAATAATTTTTTTAAAGACGTCAAACATTAAATGGGGTTAAATTGACCCCAAAGGTAAGAGGAGTTAAGGTTCGGTAAAGATCATGGTTTTGAGTAAATATAAAGAAATGTAACACCAGCAAAGCTTAATTTTATTTTAAGCAAGACAATTATCTCCTTTATAAACTTTGTTGAGCACCTAAACCTCACTTTGAAATATTAGTCATAACTGATTATTACAAGGCTTCATAACGGCAGTCCACCAGCCAATGAGTGACATGACGATGACTGCACCTCTCTGGTCAGAGTTACATGGGCAGAGAGGAGACAAAACCTCCCCACCGCCATCTGCCTGATGGATCGTGGAGGTCTCCATCGTGGAATATGCCTACTATGAACTATTCATACACTCTGTCATATTCATTGAATGTATTTTAACTCTAAATCTGTCCTTCTGTACACATTACATCTATTGTTCTGTCCATCCTGGAGAGGGATCCTCCTCTGTTGCTCTCCTGCAGGTTTCTTCCCTTTTTTTCCCCCTGAAGGGTTATTTGGGAGTTTTTCCTGGTCCGATGTGAGGTTTTGGGGCAGGGATGTCTATGTGTACAGATTGTAAAGCACTCCGAGACAAATTTGTAATTTGTGAAATTGGGCTATACAAATAAACTGAATTGAATTGAATTGAAAACTAATGTGAAGCAGTTTTTTTTCACTTTGTGTGGCCTGAAATGAAAATGACCATCAAATCCTAAAAATGTAAATTCATAAAATAAAAAACAGCTTTTCTCCGTGTCTAGATCTTATGCTGAGGGTCTCTAGGGATCCGGATTTTGACAAGTTAATTAAATCCTTGCCATTGACCATTGGAAAAGCATTAAACATTAAGCCACATAATACATTCTGGGCTTTCCCCCCCCCCCCCAAGAAATTCCATGAAAGATGATGACAGCATCCTAAAAAAATATTATTTCTAGCAAAGGAGCCTTCAGGACTGACAGTTTAGCTATTAGTGTTTGTTCCATCCAGATGATTTTTGGGTGATATGCAGCAAGTTGTATTTTTCCTCCCACTGTTAGTCACATCCTAATGTTTTTTCTTTATGCGTGTGGATGACAGATCACAAATAGAATTTAAAAAATTCATTTTGACAGGAAACAAGTCACTTGGAAAGCACCTCATTACGGCAGGACGAGTCTCCGCTGAAGTAAATGTTTAATGATGTTTTGGAGTGAAGCCGGACTCACAACGAGGGCTACGACTGGAAACCTTTCCTTATTAAACACTCGCCTCCTCTCTCTAGTGATATTCTAAGCACATACCACATGGCGTGTGGAAGCTTGGGGCCTTCAAGGATTCCCACTACTTCAGAAGACAGTAAATAATACATCTCATTGGATTTGAGGTCGGAGCGTCTTTAAAAACTAGAATGGGCACTCGGTAGAGCGTATACCTTCGCATATCACAAGATTGGGCATTGAATTATGAACATTTTGGCATTAGTTGCATGCCAATTGGATAAAAATTGACCGTGCTATGGTAAAAATAAGATTTTGACCTTTTCATGACCTTGACCTTGATCTTTGACCCGATTGATCCCAAAATCTAATCAAATGGTTCCCGGATAATAACCAATCATCCCACCAAATTGCATGTGATTCGGTTTAATACTTTTTGAGTTATGCAAGCAACACGCATACAAATAAATAAATACACGGCGATCAAAACATAATCTTCCGCATTTTCAATGCGAAGGTAACAATTGATAATATATGTGGCGCAACGGGCCACTGCGGGGACACGGAGGGATAAAATGAATGCGTACAAAAAGTGGCATCAGCGGAGTCTCGTGTAGAGATAACCGTGCTGTCCTCTGGAGCATCATACATAATGTTGTTGTTCCTCCTCTTGCTCTCCTGAGCGGCTTCAGCTGCTGCATAATTGAATGTGAAAACAGTGTATCATTCTGTCAGCGGGGACAGAATGGAAAAACATCAGAAAGACGGGTGACGGAATATCTTTTCGCGCCGGGCTGTGTGTTTTTTCTTCAGTTGTGTGTTTTTATTTTACTTTACAGTTTTTCTCCATTGCTTTGGCTCAATTCTTGAAACAGAAATTACATTCTCAAGGCTCTTAGTGCATTTGGTAAAATAGCATATATGGTTCAGCACAACGACATAGATCACCTTCAAAAGGTCATATCTCACCCAAAACATTGAACTCAAGCTTCAAACCCAAATCATTTTCTCATAAAAATAGTCAGTGCCCCCAAAATGAAAACGTCCTTCTCGATTGCTGTGGCTCATCTCTCTCTTGAAAAAAAGGACATTCTCAAAGCTTTAAATACATTTGCCAAAATAA
Organism: Pseudoliparis swirei; assembly: GCF_029220125.1. NCBI lineage: Eukaryota > Metazoa > Chordata > Actinopteri > Perciformes > Liparidae > Pseudoliparis > Pseudoliparis swirei. The sequence goes on along the minus strand of NC_079398.1, from coordinate 22,177,432 downwards.
CCTAGATGGTTTAGCAAAACACTATGGCACACCTGCAAAAGATCATATCTCTCCCAAAACACACAACTCATCAGTCAAAACGAATTCCTTTTCTCATACAAATCGTCAGTGCCCCCAAAATGAAAAGTCCCTTCGTCATTGTTTAAACACTGCAGGTCAAAATGTTTAGATGTTTTGTCAGTATGGCAGTGGACCATAGAAATATCCCTCATGTACACAATTCAATCTTGGCTTAGTCCTTTGACACTGAATGGTTACTGTAGATGTTTTCTTTCCAGAATACTATGTGTATCAAACTGAACAAAGATTCATTCAAGAGGAGCCAACAAGGTTTCCCATCACATACTGGATTGCACTTATACTGCCATGGAAATTCTTACAGTAAGAATAGCCGTGCATGACCCAACCATCCCCTGCACCGGTCTGCTGTGACATCGGCACAAGCAGCATCCATTGCCTGGAGAAGGGACCTCTGGTTTAGAGTCCGATGCTCATACACCCTCCACCACCACGCACCCTTGCTCCTCTTCTTCCTCCTCCTCTTCCTCGAGCAGGCAGTTGCCCTTGTCCGTTTACCTGGCCAGGTGCTTACATGTTCATACTGTAAACTGTACTGAACTTTGTCAAGCCCTAGATATTTGATGGAAGCATTTATACCCCTGGATAGCACCTGTCAGCTAACTAAAATGACTGTGATTGGTGATCGGATGTGAGAAACTCCCCCTTGATTAGTAAAGTTCTAGTTGCACCTGAAAATGAAGCCGATGATCCAAGAGATCCATTTCACAGTATATAGCATGATATTGTTCATGGTATTATGTGCCTGAACGATTTTGACAGTGGAGTGAACTATTGTGCAGGTTGTGATGTACACAAGGAAATTATGCCAAGATGTTTTGCAGAGAACAACGACTTGACTGAGAAGCAACAGTCAGTTTAGACCAGCAAGATGTATTCAATTGGTAATTGGGCTAACTGAAGGCAATTGTCCCTAACCGTTTACACAGATGTGCTAAATCATTTGAAATGTGTGCAAACTGTAGGCAATTGTACTTGTCATTTGCAAGGAGTTTCTAAAACAATTGCAATTTGATTAAAGGAATGGGAAATTCAAATCTGTTGTGAACAAGTGCCCAGTGGTTTGGAGGTTTGCACGAGTTGTTTTGAGAATGTCATTTCTGTTTCAAGAATTGAGCCAAAGCAATGGAGAAAAACTGTAAGTCCGACCACATCACTGAGCGAAAGCAACCCGGACATCCGGCAGCGTGACGACATCATCGCCGCCTCCTCCGTCACGGGAACTGTCCCTTTTCTCAAAGGCGAGTGTGAACTTGTTTTGACCCTTCGAGGCGAGAGGGTGACGGGAAGGCGACAGAACCGTTTGTGTCTCGGACTCCAAATGTGAACCCAGAAAAGACTCCAGGAGTTCTCATTAGATGAGCGGTTGTATAAGTGAGGAGGGAGCAGGGGGGAGGAAAGCTCGCTGAACTCATCTCGGCGTTTCGATTGGACGGGCCGGTCCGCTCGGCTCGACTGCGGCGGCTCCGGTCGCTGTGCGTTTTGATTTAATATCAAATGGAATCCACGAAATTGGGATTTCTTTGAACTTTTTCCACGGCGGGTGAACGGGCCTCCATCCTCCCGGACGATATTTGCGTGGACAGCGAGATGGAAGCAGCTGAACGAATGCACCGCGGCGTTTATCGTGGCGTGCACATCGGTCTGAATAAACTATTTCAGCTATATTTTCTACGGGATGTGAACTTAAATTTAATTTCGGAATTCTTGTGTGCTTAGAATCAGAACAGAAGTCTTATAAATTCCCTGAATGTATTAATCGTGTAAGTTCTACATTTTAAATGTTTACGGGGAAATCTTAAGCGACCCCGGGACATCCGTGGCCCTCGGTTTGTGAGCCAGAGGTCATTCTTATTTGTTTGTTTGTTTGTGTATTTTATTCAGTCAATCAAATCAAATACAATATAATATTATCCTATATAATATACAAAAGAGAAAGGCTGAAAAGGTATAAGTAGAAGCAAAAACATGCTTATAAATTCCTATCCTAAATTGAAATAAAAATAAATCAGAAAATTAATATGAAATAAAGAAGAAAATAAAACAACAACAAAAAAACAACAATAAACAAAATATATTTATATATACTACCACACACATCTTCCATATGAATAAGTTTTTAATTACATTTATAACTCAAGAATTGTTTTATCAATAATTCCCCTGAAAACCAAAAAGGAGTTCACCATTCTTACATCCATTTCAACATTATTCCATAATTGGACTCCTACAACAGAAATACATCTTCTTTTAATCCCTTTTTTAGCCTTTTTTCACCCTTCTCCTGGCAAAGATTAGTTTCTGACTTTATTCATCGACACGGGGAAACACACATTAGGTGTTTGAATACCACAGAAAGAAGTCCACGACTTAAAGATATCGGTTGTATGTTTCTTTTTTTCTTTTTTAGACGACATCCTTCCTGATGCGAAAGACCGCCGACACTCGACCCCGATGGTGTCGTGAAAATGTAGCTCGCACGGAGAAGGCGGCGCACGTTTTCTGAAGTTAATTAACTGCTAACAACATTATTTGCTTGGGGAGTCATTTGTTTTGGTTGAATACTGATTTCATTACTCAAAGCAATTTTGTATTTGTTTTTCCAGAGGCATGTAGTATTTGGAAGGAAAGACTATTTGTCTTTACCAACTCGGTGTTGTGCTGAAGAGAAATAAATGAATGTGTCCCAACGGGATGAAAAACATCCCTCGCCCCGGCTCTTGTTCAAGAGTTTCCCCGTTCAGGTTCAGGACAATGTTACCGCTGCCTGTCGTTTCAGTTATGCACAGGGAGGCAGAAATAATCTAATCTGCTGGAATAAATATCCATAAAGAAAAAAAAGAGTCCTTCGTTAAGTTAGCAAGTTAGCTTGGTATGCTAATTCAATTCAATTCAATTCAATTCAATTCAATTCAATTCAATTCAGTTTATTTGTATAGCCCAATTTCACAAATTACAAAAAATTCTGGATTGTGCTACACAATCTGTACACATAGACCCCCTGCCCCAACCTCACACCAGGGAAAAAAAAAACTCCCAAAAAAAACAAAAAAAAAAAAAGGAGGAAGGAGGAGAGAAGAGGAGGAGGATCCTCTCCTATGATGGACAGAGATAGAGATAATGTGTAGAAAGACAGAGTTAGAGTTAAAATACACATTCAAAATGATGATGACAGAGTGTATAATATATAGTTCATATATATATCACGATGAGACCTCCACGATCCATTAGGCAGATGGCGGTGGGGAGGAGGAGTGGGCGGATAATCAGGTTGTCATGGTGTTGGAGGGTCAGTGGGTTAAAACTGTGGCCGGCGCGTTTTCAGAGGCGCAATTTTCGCCCCGAGTTGAAATATTTCAACTTTGAGGCGGTCATCTCGCAACTCGGGCCAATCGGCTCTTGAGTTCTCTCTCGTAGCTGGAAGCGGAAGTCTTTCAGGCGTAACGGTGACTTCATCGGTGAAAGTGACCGAGCTGAGTGAGCCTACGGGTGATGTCATCAACCCAAACACGAGGGCGTCAGTGTGTGGGACGTCCACAACAAGTATAAAGCAGAACTAGTGGTGAGTTATTCTGGTGGATGAAGGAGATGATAACGGTCTTTATGGAGACGAGACACGGAGATAAGCCCCGCCCCTCGCGGAGCATCTCAACGCTTATGACCTGAACACGGTGAACGGTCGAGCGAGTAAACTCATGCGTTTTGGGCCACGCGGAAAAAAAAATCGCTTTTGGTGTGAACGCACCTTTACAGTCAGCCAAGCTAACCACCTGCATCTCAACTGAATAAACCTTTATTTTAAAAAACACACAAACATCTCCACTGGACGCGGTGCAGCTCTGTGTCGAGGGGCAGAGGGTGAAGGGAAAGCAAAGACACGCTCTGAGGAGTGTGTCTTTGGATCGACACATTCATTATTCAGAGCCTGATTTCGGCTTCAAATTAAAACTATTATATATTATAATTGAAATATGAAAGACCTGCAGACCTGCATTCCTGTGGATGGACTGAAAGGCAGTGGGAGTGAGCTTTGTCTGCATACCTTTCATGCTTCTTTTGCTTATTAACACATGTATGACTCATTGATGATTGCATGATCGTTCCTCTTTCCTTTTTTCTCTCCTTCCAACAAACACTTCAAATGACTCGCAACACATTTGACACGACTCGACCTCAATTATGACACTTTTTCTTTTGTGGTTGCCGTCAACAATTTATCGTCTAAATATCTGGAGTACCCCCACTTTTACTAAATGAATTATCTGGGAGGTGGGGTTTGTCGTTTGTGGCCAAACAGATGCGTATCCGCCACGTCTTTCTGAGCTACACTCGGCAGCCGGCGATGTAATCCCTTTAATAACACGCCGCGCTCTCAAAGGAGCCGTTTCTCCTTAAAACAGCCAACCACGGCGCTAACAAGCCTTTAAAAGAACATTATGAGTTATAATTTGAGAACATTATGAGCTAATTTCTCCAGGGGTAATTCACTAACCAGGCGCAGTGTGAGGCCCCTTTTTCCTCGCTCTTTTTCTTTTTTATTGCATCTCCTCCCCAAACACCCGAGAGAGTGAAGCCGTGACATTCGTCACCGTGCTGCCGCAGCCGATACTTCCTCACGGCGGCGAGCGGGAGCTCGGCGGACCGTGCTGGCAAGTGTGAATCATTCCAGTCATTTTTTGTTCTTACGCATTATTCCAACAAGGAAGACACTTCTTACCACCGTCGGGCAGTTTCTCCTCAGCGTGACCCCCCTGACAGCTTCCTGCCCCGCAGGACCTCCACGCCCCCGAATGTGGCTTCGAAAGCTAGCCGCACCAAACCGAACGTACCGCTTTCTTCAACCGCGGATAGCGCCAGTGTTGCCAGGTCCGCGGCTTTCCCGCGGAATTGGGCTACTTTTGTCCGCTGGTTCGGGTAGACCTATTTTGCATGCAAATTACATGAATATCTTTAAATAAAAATCCATATTTTAAATGAAATAATTTATTTATACCCAAATCCTACCAAACTGACTCCAGATCAGCACGTACACACATTTTATTTCTGATAATATACTGTATCTAATTACACAAGGCCATTTTAGGACCTAGGTGAAATAACTGTTTAGGGAAAATTGCTTTTAATACTTGCATACTAAACATTTGGTGTTACTTTGTAGATATTACAATACATTTGGCAATGATAGCAATGCTGTTGGACTTTAAAAGCAGTGTATATGGTTTGGCACGGTCATATTTTGAGTTCTGATATTGGGCTGGCCATTGGGCTGGTTTTGTCACACAGACCTGGCAACCCTGGATAGCGCACATGTTCATGATAGCGCAGATCTTCCCATTAAAGCGGCAACAAGCGATATTTGACAACACGAGACCCGAAAGTAAACTCCACAACGACTCCATCGTTGACTCATTGAATTATCTTCTCTCATAAAACATCGGGAAATTATTCCTCCTCAACTGAAGGTGACCCGTTCAATAGATGTCGGGTCAGGGTTAACCCCTTACACTTGCAGCGATTCATATTTTCAATATATGTTGTGCCTATTTTGCAAAGTGGTTTTGTTGCCCAAAGAATAGTTTTGTTACGTTTTTGTTGAGTTCTGTGTTCAAATGAAATGTTGTTTTCCTGGAAAACGTAACTGAGAACGCGATTCATTTGTGTGTGAAGGTCATTGTGCGTCGGAAGACAATATATGAATTGATGTGTCCATGTTTCCATGTTGATATTGGTGGAGTTCCCCTTTAAAATTGCAAAATATCAAAATCAGTGTTACGTTTTATATTCTACGTGAAACCAGTGTCGTTTCACCTCTGTTGAATTCCCCTCGAGCAAAGCGTACAGCCCTCTGCCTGCTGCCTGTGAAAGGGGCACAGATCTGGTCCGAGGCCATCCATCCATCCTTCCATCCATTCTCATCCGCTTATCCCGGGGTCGGGTCGCGGGGGCAGCAGACCCAGCAGGTTGACCCAGACTTCCCTCTCGCCCGCAACATTTTCCAGCCCATTCTGGGGGATCCCGAGGCGTTCCCAGGCCAGCCGGGAGATGTAATCCCTCCAGCGCGTCCTGGGTCTTCCCCGGGGTCTCCTCCCAGTTGGACGTGCCTGGAAAACCTCTAATGGGAGGCGTCCAGGTCTAACGGGAGGCGTCCAGGCCATCCGTCTATTGATATTTTCATTTAGATTTGAGCCTCGAGCTTTTAATTCAAGCCATTAAATTCCTGCCTCCGTGAACCCTTTGGTTCTTGTTTTCCCGCCACGCTGCTTGAACTCAGAGCATCAGCGGACCGCGTGGACGCGGGCGGAGCGGCGGCTGCCGTCTGAACATCGCTGTCCCGTCGTGCTTAAACAACGGCGTATCGGAAGCACCATTAAGCAGCCGTTATGTTCATGAGACGTTTCTCTCTCGACACGTGTGGTGATCAGTGATTAAAATCTAATCAGAATCAGATATTGCTGAACATACGAGGAATTAGATGATGTAATGTAATAATTATTACTGATGAGAAAAGTAAAGCATACATGAAAACATGAGGAAACTTTCTTTATTTAATGTGTTGCCTTGTATTAAACACTGAATATAAGCTTTTGACTTTAAAAAATATGACAATATTTTGTGAACTGCAGCTGAAACGTTCACTTTAAAAGCTCAATTCTCACGTGTGCAAGTTATTGTTGCCAAACTGCATATTCCATGCGGTGCATGTGCGCGTGTATGAGTGTATGAGTGTGTTATCCGTGTTTGGGATGCACTGAATCACAGAATCTTTGTGAAGTCCATTTCCTGTCCTAGTTTCCTGTAAAGCGCTGAGAACAGCAGAATCTTGTTTTTTACTTCTGCTGGTTCTGATGGCAGATCAGACATTTGCAAACTTGCTTTGAGGAACACTTTTTTGGTTGTCTTTCTTTCTTTGCTCCACAGGTATCATCCGAGCTCGAGCGCCCCGTCGTCTCCTTGTGAACTCCCCCCTGTGCTCCAACATGTCGTCTCACAGGGAGAGCTGAATAGTGACTCAAGCGTTCTACGTTTCAGAATAGTACGCTTTGTACTTCGGATAATCCGATACAAAAATATGTGTTGAAGCGATGCATTCTATTGTGGTAGTAAAAGAAATGAGATTGTATGGAGAACTGTGTGTATTGTCATTCGTAACAACCGTGTCATTCTGTTACTTTAGCTGATGTTGAAAGTAGGTATTTAAACTGAGGGGGGGGCTGAAGGGAGGCGGAGAGAGACGTAAAGATACTGTCAGAGGTGAAAGGAACCAGTGCAACAGCAATTGAGTTATTGTACTTTGACCCACTTAGTCACAAGTTTGAGCTGCAGCAGGATCTCATGGAGGCAATTAAGGTACATTAGAACACTTTCGTGCCTGATTGGAGCCATTTACGCCAAAGAATGATTCTCTTTCTTGGAGCCACAACTCAGTCGAATCTGAACACTAAAAGATTTCTAGATTTCTTTCACTGCACAAAGAAATCATACTTTTAGTGAATAAATAGCCATTAATACACTATTACACTATTAAAAAAATGCTCGGTATAGCTCCAGCCTTTAACTTCTCACGGCTGGGAGACAATTCGGCGTACCTTTCTTTAATGGTGCTGATTTGCCACATTGGAAATAATGTCATGGCTGATGAGCGGGTGCAGTTGTCTTGATTTCATTCTCAAGAGATCAGGAGGAGTCGGAGGAGAGTTAGACGTAGAAAAAACATTGAACGGATGTGTAATGTTCTAACCCTAAACCGAAAAACAAAGACAATACAAACACTTAGTCTACGTTCCCAAACATAGTGGTAATATAAATATACTTGTCGAAGCACACACGACATTGCCTCTTTGATGCCTCCCAGTGGAGCATTTAACTGGAATAACCGGAACCGGACGTGACCAAAGTGACCAAACAGGAAGCAGTTTAACGGGACGTGAATTTACCGGAAACTGAGAAATCATACCGATATTAATTATGTCTTGAAATTAATACAAGAACAAAACACCCCGAAAATATAAAAAACCTTAAGGCAACACAGGATGCATGAAGATATAAAAGGCAATAACATTTCAGATTGTGCGTCAACCTGCTTTGATGGCCGATTCTATGCTCAAGTAGCCAAAAAGTTATGCAAATTAAACCGAGTAACCAGACGAAATCGTAGCCCATCAGAATGGGCTAGGGCCATTTTCTTTTTTTGCAACCATATACAGTATGACACAAAAGAATTGAGCCACCAAAACCTGAATTAGAGTCATTTTATCAGAGGCATTCCATATGATCAGAGGTTTTTTCTGCAACCAAAGGAGTCATGCCCAGATGGCCGTGAGAAGGAATGCAAGTTCAAGGCACTTCTGCATTGGTTTCCCTTTTCACTCGCAGGTATATTCACCTATAGAACACATAACAAGCTGCAGTGAAATCCTCTGGACTGAAATGAACCATGGGAAGAGCTGTTCCACAACATGTGCCTGAGAGCTGTGTGCGTACAGCTATGCTGATGCCTAGTCTGGACACATCTTCAGTGGTGTTCCAATTAAAGCATTTTCAAAGAATGTGCTCACTGAGCTTCCTTTCCACAGAACTTTTAGACCAGGGGTCCCCAAACTGTTTCCTGTGAGGGCCACATAACTTCTCCCTTCTCTAGTGGGGGCCAGGGTCAGTTTGTAACAGAAAAAGTGTGACGATCGCAGGGGTGCCTAAATCATACCAGATGGAAAATTCCTTTTTCTTTTGGCCTGAACAGTCCTCAAGGACTTTTCCTTAAGTCTGATCTGTCTCTCTGTTGTCACAATACTAACATTATAACTTCTATACGATCAATTGTAGAGTTACATAACTTTACAGACTGTCTGCATTGTAGGAAAAGTACTTAAACATTTCACTTCGGGCATCTTTTTTTCTTCTTTTTTAAAGCCGAAGATGATGTTGACAATATTTGTTTGCGCCAATAGCTTTCTGTTCCAAGGAAACTTCCACACCCTGCTGTTGCTGCCCAGAGCATTGATTTGAATGTGACTTATCTGCTCATTGCTGACTGCAAAAAAAACCCTGGACTTCTTTTTTTTTGGTCTCAAAAAGGTTTTCTCTTTGGATAAAAGAATCTGCAGTTTGCAGCGACAGATAATAGGGACTAAAGCCCACGGCTTTGGATGGTTGTCTGCCAGTGGGATATCTCAAAGAGTTTTAACTCCGCTTCCTCCCCGGAGTCTTTGTGACTTCACGTCTCAGAGGGTCCATCGGACCTGGCTGTGTCTGACGCCGTGGCGCTGCTGATGCCCCGCCCACTCCTCTACCTCCATCTGCCTGATGGATCACGGAGGTCTGGATCGTGGTCCATGCCTACAACCAACTATTCATACACTCTTTCATACTCATTGAATGTGTTGTTACTCTGTAATGATTTCTTCTGGTCACATGACATCTATTCTTCTGTCCATCCTGGAGAGGGATCCTCCTCTGTTGCTCTCCTGAAGGGTTCTTCCCTTTTTTCCCTGTGAAAAGGTTTTTTTCTATTTCTTGGGAGTTTTTCCTGATCCGATGTGAGGTCCTGGGACAGGGATGTCGTATGTGTACAGATTGTAAAGCACTCTGAGGCAAATGTGTGATTTGTGATATTGATCTATACCAAATAAACAGAATTTAATTTAATTGAATCCTACAAGCATGCAGCACTGGTTTTGAAACATGTATCCCGTTATGTGCTTTATAAATCCAGCAGGTTCATCTGTGGGCTTTTGATACGGTGCAGAGTTGATATATAGCTTCCAATCCGCCTACTGATGTCAGTAAAGGCATTTATTTTTTTGCAGTCAGTTTTCCTCTGCTGTTCTTTTTGTATCTCTTCCTGCTACTCATCACACCTTACACTTACAATAAAAACACAAAAAAAGGTGCGTCTTTTCTGCCTCGTGAAATCATTTCCATAATAAGGCTTTTCTTTTTTCCGTGACTTTCATTTGCCACCAAAGTGTGAGTTGCAGATTAGAATAAAATGTCAGACTCCTCACAACTTCTATTGCTGTCATTACCAACTGCACAAGAAAAAGGCTTTTTTCCCCCGTTGGTGGTGGGCCAAATCCATTGTGTTTCCATTTTTCAACTTCTCCTGCTGCCCTTATCCAATTCAGGGCTTATGATTGTTATACTAAAACAGAGCGAGTTGTCATACCAGAAACGGCTATGATGAATGCCCCGTTGCTGTTTGTGCCTGTTTGTTTTGGGGTGGCGTGGGGGGAGGTGGGGGCGGCAGAATTGAATTTCATGCTTAGTCGTTGAGGTGCATTTTCATGACCGCGCGGCTGCTCTGCTGTACTTTTAACCGGCTGCTTTGATTAAATGGAATAGTTCCGTTATCTGGATAAAAAAGGGGAGAAACATGAGGACGATAGTGGGCAAGGGGAAATAATGAGTTCTTTCATCTTGGCAGTGCGGGCGTCTGCTTCTTTCAGACTTCCCAGGGAGACGTACACAGCTTAAGGAAACGTTTAATTAGAAAATGTCCACCTTGTGTCTGCGTGCTATGTGTGCGGAATAATAACATTCATGATGTGAATATGACAGCACATTTTCCTTTCGGCTGCTTTCGCTGCTCAAAGACGTGCAATCAATTGCTTCTGAAGAGGGAGAGAAAATACTTAACCGCCTACATTACTGCCACCGCTCTGAAGGCGACGACGCCGGATTTTAAAACATATTTCATATCGCTTGAGACGAGGCGATTGTCCTGAACATGTGTGTGTGTGTGTGTGTGTGGGTGAGACAAGACCCTCGTGTGAAAGTTGCAAAAGTTAAGAAAAACAACGGTCCAAAGCCATTAGTCACGATGACTCATGGGGATGATTATTGAAGCGCTGTGGTCTAAAACAGCACGTTTCAAAAAAGAATTACAACCCCCCCAACGTTCATCATCCCACACGCGTTAAAATAGAAAAGCAACCCGAGCTGATCACATCTACAAAACAAAACAACAATTCTTAAAATGTTTCATTGACAAAAAGAAAACTAAAGCAAAATGTGTACAAAATAAAAGGTTATAAGGAAGCGTAGCTCGTGAGGCCTTCTGGCCCCCAGCGCTCCCCCTCATGAAGGAACACATGGTGCAGTCTGCACCTGCACTGCGGTTTGATCATAACCTAACATGGCTAATTGTGCTGACTGCTGGCAACCTCGATGCTGTTTCCTCAACATCAAAGCTAAATCTGGATAAAGCCGGAATGGAAAGGAAAGAAATAGAAAAATAACGAAAATGAGCAAAAACAACATGTGACATATTGGTTGCAGAAGAAAAGGTTTTAGGACCTTTATAAGCTGTGGTAAACGTATTTACTCAATTTTAAAGTATATTAGCACTTAACTTGAGTATTTCCATTTCCTGCCACATTTTACTTCTACTTCAGCACATCTCAGAGGAAGATATTGTACTTTTTAAAAGATCATGCGTTGTCAGCTCGCAGTAAATAAAGACATTTAAATGATCTTTACCAGCTACAACAACAAAGTGATTCGTCAATAGTTATAATACTGTACAGTTGGCGAAGGGTTAGAGTATGTCACGGTGGACCCAAAAGCACGACTCAGACAGGAGTAACAAAGATGAATGTCTTTAGTTGAAAACAGGCCGGGTCAAAACCGGGAGATCAGTCCGAGAAGCAGACAAGTCCAAAAAGGGGCGGGGCAGAGAATCAGAGGTCAGGGCAGGCAGGTCAGGAATATACACTCATAACGCTGGAGGACTTGGCATGAAAACACAAGACAATCTGTCAGAGGACAAGTGAGGGAACCTGAGTAGACAGGGACTAACGAGGGGATGAGCAACAGGTGAGACGGGCATGAGGACCAGGTGAAGGTGATGAGGGACTAACGAGGGAATGGGCAACAGGTGAGACGGGCATGAGGACCAGGTGAAGGTAATGAGGGACTAATGAGGGAATGATCAACAGGTGAGACGGGCATGAGGACCAGGTGAAGGTAATGAGGGACTAACGAGGGAATGGGCAACAGGTGAGACGGGCATGAGGACCAGGTGAAGGTAATGAGGGACTAACGAGGGAATGGGCAACAGGTGAGACGGGCATGAGGACCAGGTGAAGGTAATGAGGGACTAACGAGGGAATGGGCAACAGGTGAGACGGGCATGAGGACCAGGTGAAGGTAATGAGGGACTAACGAGGGAATGAGCAACAGGTGAGACGGGCATGAGGACCAGGTGAAGGTAATGAGGGACTAACGAGGGAATGATCAACAGGTGAGACGGGCATGAGGACCAGGTGAAGGTAATGAGGGACTAACGAGGGAATGGGCAACAGGTGAGACGGGCATGAGGACCAGGTGAAGGTAATGAGGGACTAACGAGGGAATGAGCAACAGGTGAGACGGGCATGAGGACCAGGTGAAGGTAATGAGGGACTAACGAGGGAATGGACAACAGGTGAGACGGGCATGAGGACCAGGTGAAGGTAATGAGGGACTAACGAGGGAATGGGCAACAGGTGAGACGGGCATGAGGACCAGGTGAAGGTAATGAGGGACTAACGAGGGAATGGGCAACAGGTGAGACGGGCATGAGGACCAGGTGAAGGTAATGAGGGACTAACGAGGGAATGAGCAACAGGTGAGACGGCATGAGGACCAGGTGAAGGTAATGAGGGACTAACGAGGGAATGGGCAACAGGTGAGACGGGCATGAGGACCAGGTGAAGGTAATGAGGGACTAACGAGGGAATGGGCAACAGGTGAGATGGGCATGAGGACCAGGTGAAGGTAATGAGGGACTAACGAGGGAATGGGCAACAGGTGAGACGGGCATGAGGACCAGGTGAAGGTAATGAGGGAGTAACGAGGGAGTGACCAGAGGCAGCTGAAGGGAGCTGGACTGACGAGATAGTTAGTGAGACAGGATGAAAACCACGAATAAAAAAAGGAAGGTGTGGAGCTAAACTGTTACAGAGTATTTACTTAGTTTGTTTTAGCTGTTGTTAGGTTGTAATAGTTTATTTTGATAACATGTGCAGAGGTCTTATGTTTTAAATTAATACATATAGAAAGATATAATAGAAAATATTAGGGAGAATATTGATATTGTTATTAATGTATTATGAAGCATAGGGGTAATGTTTACTCTATGCAAATGTAAATGACAAGAATTGATGTATATTGCATGAGAGTGACTGTATGTTAGTATTATAAATTGACGAGGCCGGTTGAAATCCGTCGAGTGATTTACAATAACAAGGGACTTTTATTGTGAAAGTGACTTTAATGCGGACAATAACAAGACGGGACTCTTATTGTGAAAATACTTGTTTAGCGACTGGACCGGAAGTGACGTTTTGACCTGGGCCGGTGACATTGAATATAAAACTCCATGGATTGGAGAAATCTGGGCTCTTCTACAGGTATCCCCGAGGCCGCAAGGCTGAGGGCCCGGAGGAGCCGGGAGCCGAGGAAGGGCGCCTTGAATGTTTGTTTTACACTTCCTGCCATTAAATGTTGATAACTTAATTCACGCGCGTCCGGAAGCCTGTTTTCCATCATCTGCGAAGTGCCCAGTTTCAGAATACTTTACACTGTTTATTATCATAGGTTTAAATCCGGTATTAAATTACTTCTGATGCTGACTATCGCAGCATGAAGACATTGACATATTTGAGAGGACGGTTTCCAAGATACTGAGGGAAATTGTAATACCCCAGGGAGAGAGAGAAGAACAAATTATTTGATCATCCATCATGTTAGCCTCATTCTGTGGTTTATCAGTGAAATGTGTGAACTACACCGCAGACCGGCTTCTCTCCCGTCAGCGACAAACCGTGTGACGGCTGCCTCGTACCAACGGGTCCGCCAGAACAAAACATTGCCAACACTTCAGTAATATAATATAAAATATATTATTCTCAAATGGGCCATTCAGCTCAATGAGTATTTACTTTCGGTACTTGTATTTTTTTACCGAAGTTGAATTTTGAATGCCTGACTTTTATTTCTACTTCTTTTACCAAAGAAAATGTTCTCAGTAATTCTCCCACCACCTTCTGTTTGTGTTGGTTATGCATCTTGCAGTCTGTGGACTGTATTCACATCACAGTGCAGCACAAAAACAAGAAATGCAAATGATCAATCTGTCTATGTACAGAAGACTGAAGATGAATTTGAATGCGTGCAGCAATAACAGAAACATTTATAGAAAAACTCAATAAATGATGTCAATCTAACAGCAAGCTAATAATACAATAGTTTGAATTACACCCTGGTGCTTGTATATAATTATGCTTTAAATGTGACATGTTGTAATATATAGACTTTGATATCTATTTTCTGCTAATAAGATGTCCATATATCTGGTTTCTTTTCATATTTTCAAATACAGTTTCCTGATTAAAATGTTGTTTGAAAAGCGATGAGCTGTTCACAACAGGCCCAGACGTGTGTCCACCCTTGAATAGAAGACATTATGAATAAGTGGCACTTAAATAGCTCTTATTATGGTAGTTTTGTCGTTCGACTATGTTGAGGAAATGTTACTTTCTGTATTCTTGTTGTTCTTAGTTTGTACTCTAGGTTGAAATGCACTTATTGTAAGTCGCTTTGGATAAAAGCGTCTGCTAAATGACATGTAGTGTAAAAAGGTGGACAGCTGGAAAGACTCGCCTCCCTTCTCCTTCTCGCTTCCTGGCTGTGGCCCTTCAGTGCGGTAACCGTTATTTGCCTTTCAGATCCATGAGGGCTTTAAAATGGTTGCGCAGGTAAATGCTGCCTCCTTCATCTCCCTTGGTAATCCTTGCTAAAACACACATAGATCACAATTAATGAGAGTCGCCTCTGAATCCCTCTGAATCCCTTTTCATCCACTTAGCCGTGGTGACTCCATTAGAACCCGTCCCTCTCAGAAACACTGTTTAAGTTTGTTTTAGCCTGGCTTAATCTCGTCTCTGACAAGTTATGGGCCTTTAGGAACCTTTAGGGGTTATTTAAAGGGCAACCGCAAGGAGACTTCAGAAAGTTCCTTGAGAGAATTCATTAATGTTTCATGAACACCGAGGGGAATTGCCAAACCTTCAATCAGTGGAGGGATCGAAAGAAGCACATATTTTTGTCAGGCTTGGACCCTTGAAAAGCTTCTTGAATCTGTAAAATATCCTTTTTTGGTGCCATGCCTGAAGTCCAACGACAATATCAATACCAGGATGAATTTAGCGTAACTTAGAATGACTGTTGTTGTATTGACAACTGGATTAATTAGTGAACTCATCATTCAATATATATATATATAGAAATATATTTTTTAATTGATATTTTATTCGTGTTCAGTATCTCACATACACATATTTAAATTTTTCAGATTCTATGTATAAAGAGGAGTAAAAAAACAAAACAAAAAAACACATACAAATAAAGAAACAAAAACAATACCATAGTAACAAAACTATAAATAAATCAGGGAGAAATCATTTTCTATAGAAAATGCAATATTTTTAATGAGTTCGTCAAGTCATTCGTCAGCAAAAATGCCAAAAGAAGTCTCAAACATGAAGTCGTTTCCACCCCCGTGACTCCAAACAGAAGCAGAGCTTCGCCTCGCTGCTCAGTCGGACTTAAGCCAGTATTGTGACTGAAAGCAGGTACATGAGAACCAGAACCAGGACTGAGCGGGCCGGACTGTCAGAGCCTGCAGCAAGAAAATAAGCTTTCCTAAAAGGCTACGCCAGTGTTTGGAGTAACTACGCTTTCGGGGAGCGCCGAAATCAACTCAAGATGGAAGTTCCTCATCGTAAGTCTGACAGTTAACAATTTAATGTGTCTGAGGATTTTGACCCCGATATGATGTAACTCACAAAGCAATGTTGACTTTGAACAGACATGTATGAGGAGAGGGGAACGTGGACCGAAGTTCTGCCGGTTCCGAGCTCACTTTGGTTATTCTTACACTCTGTCATATTCATTGAATGTGTTTTAACTCTAAATCTGTCCTTCTGGTCACATGACATCTATTGTTCTGTCCATCCTGGAGAGGGATCCTCCTCTGTTGCTCTCCTGAAGGTTTCTTCACTTTTTTCCCCGTGAAGGGTTATTTGGGAATTTTTCCTGATCCGATGTGAGGTCAAAGGTCAGGGATGTCTATGTGTACAGATTGTAAAGCACTCCGAGACAAATTTGTAATTTGTGAAATTGGGCTATACAAATAAACTGAATTGAATTGAACTTTGGTCGATCATTTGAAAGAATTGTGAAAAATGCCTCACTTATTTTTCCGGGCGCCCAATAAGAAAACCTCTCTTAGATATCTTCTTGTTGGGAGCTAGGAAAATTGAGTGAGTCATTTTTCACAATTCTTTCAAGTGATTGACCAATTTAAAAAATTACATATTACTGGATAATGATATCCAGTAATAATAGTAATCCAATAATAATGAAAATAAATGCTAGTTGCAACCCAACTTGCCATAAGTGGGCTAGTTTGATAATTAGACTGAACCGCCATTTTACTTCATTCATTCAGCCTAACATCAATCTTGGGGAGGTTAGGGTAACCCTAACCAGTCGTATCCATTCCATCAACATGTTCTTTACTCAACAAAGTTCATGTTTTACGTGAACATTTTAATTGTGGTCCCAACTTGTCAAGCTAAATAAATCTCTCTAAATTTTCTCAAATAACTTTGTATATAATAGAAAAAAAGGGAATTTTCTCAAACCATGAACGTGGTCTTTTTTGGGTCTCTACAGCACTCTGCGGATCTTTGAAGACCCCCCCGATGAACCCTGGTTTTTTAAAGTGTGATGTTGCCACACTCAGACTGCTCCACTGGCCTCTAAAACCAAGTTAAACATGGAGACAGAGAAGGTTATTTATTGCCTCCATAAAAGCCGGTGAGTGCGAGAGGGGAGAAGGGTGGAAGATGGAGGACGCGGCGAGCGACGGAGCAGCTGCGGGCTCGGCTTTCTGAGAGGCTGTAGTTTGTTATCGGAAGCGGATCGAGCGTCACACAAATCAAAGCGGGAAGCTACACGGGAGGGATGAGTTCAGTGACGCACAGAACACACAGTCCCGTGTAAGTGAAGACTTAGGCCACATTTACACATCGCCGGGTATTTACAGAAACAAATATTTCTGCCCCTCCGTTTTCAAAAATAACGTTGTACACACAATGTCGTTTTCAAAAAAGTTTCTGTTTATATGAACCCGCATAAATACGCCCCCGAGCGCCATCATAACTCTGCCAAACCTGTAGTGGGCAGTGTAACGAGAAGGATAAAGACATGCAAACCAATCAGAATTCTCAAAACCAACAACAACTACGAAAAAGACGACCAACTTCCTTTTCCTTTAGAGAGTAAATATGGCGCGAGGTTCATTTGTATGGACAGACAGCGAAGTGGAGCTGCTGCTTCGAGTCACCTTAGATTATAAGGCAAATAAAGCACTTGATCATGTGGATTGGGAATCATGCCAAACTAAATATAGGGATATGTTGGCATTGTTCTGAGAACAGTACCCGTCCGAGACCTCCGAGGAGTATCCTCATGTCAAGGAGGAAATAACTCGGGCGCACCGAAGCAAACTAACTGTAAACATAGGACGCTCACATGACGTGAAGCATTGTTAGTCGCATACTGTGACGTTTGACAACCTAAAACTCCGTTTGACTTAGTTCACACGCAAACACAAAAACGGAGTTTTTAGAAATCTCCACTTTGGCCGGAGTTTTTAGAAATGATCGTTTTCCGTGATAAAACCTCCGTTTTTGTGTAAATGAAAGGCCAAAACGCATGAAAATATATGCGTTTTCCCATCGTGTAAACGGGGTCTCGGAGAGGTGGCCGGCTAAAAAGGTTTTACTTGCAGATAAGCACACGTCATGACGCCGACTGATGGCCGCGATACACGCTCAAAAACACGGTCAGCGTGTGATTCACACTGTACGAACAATTTCACACGTTCTCATTACGACTCGGATAGCACAGGCACCGGATACATTTTCATACGCGACGGAACAGTCCAACAAAGAAGCACAGAGAACCACAAAACACACACACAATGTGCATGTACACACGATAATACAATCTCAACAACCCTTTCCGACAAACAAGTTCCCACTTTTCCACTTTGCCTCAGCCAATTTTCTTGGCAAAAAAAACAAACAACCCCACCACGAGTCCCTGTTCAGCAGCTGATAGTGAGAACGCCGTGGCTTCCAACAGCCTGAAGATGAGAAAGTTCAGCTGAGGTGGATTAGTTCTCTTTGTGGCGTTGTGTCCTTAACCCTCCTGTTGCCTTAGGGTCAATTTGACCCCATTCAATGTTTAACCCTCCTGTTACCTTTATATTTACTGACATATTTTACCCTCGGGGTCAATTTGACCCCAGCAATTAAAACCTCCAGAAAATTAGAATTAATATTGTTTTCCAAGTTTAAGTGTGAGGTACTTTATGTTTGTTTGTTGACTACCTAAATAGCCCTTTAAATATATATTAAAAAGTTGATATTTCTTATATGTTTGACACAGTGAAAAACAGCCTGGGGTCAAATTGACCCCAAAGAACACCGACGTTAAACATTGAATGGGGTCAAATTGACCCTAAGGTAACAGGAGGGTTAACTCACAGGCCGCAGCGTAGCGGGCCGGCTTCGAAGTCGAGTTTTGCTTGTTATGTTCTGAATGTCTGGCGGGCGGACAAATGCTTTTGTCACTTCAGCTCGAGCTGGATGGTGGCTGACTGATCACACGTGCTCAATGTGGTTTCATTCAGAACAACATTAGCGAGCTAATGGGAGCAGCTGCCGCTCCTCACCATGAGATCACTGCGTCGGCGCCACTGGATGTTTTAGGAGTAATGGATGCTGGACACCAAGACGGCTCACGCTCATTAATGCACAGTTAATATAACATATGCATCTGGCATCGTCCAAACAGGAGGTCAGTGAGGAGTAATGCCCGCTTCTTTATTTGATAGTCAACAAGTGTGACATTGATTAAGCTGCGCGACTCCACGCCTGGTGCCGAAAAGTCGAGAATATTTAAACTTTTTTGCGAGTCTAAAAAACACGAAAAAGAACAACAGAGGAGCGCACGCCACACCAGCACCCCGAGACAACAACGGTTGTGCGTGATCGGAGGCTAACATATTATGAATTGTAAATATAAACATTTATCGGATATTATACGATGCCACAATTCAGCACAACAGTTTGTGACACAATACTCGACTAACATTGATCTCATCTCACAAGGCAATCGGCAGAAATACAATGTTCTCGTTACAACAAAAACAAGAATGAGCACATGCATGTATGTGAGTTTTACCACATAATGCACAGAGAGAGAGAGGGAGAGGGAGAGAGAGAGAGAGAGAGAGGGAGGAGGAGGGGGAGAGAGGAGAGGAAGAGAGAGAGAGGAGGGAGGAGAGAGGAGGAGAGGAGGAGAGAGGGAGGGAGGAGAGAGGGAGGGAGGAGGAGAGAGAGGAGGGAGAGGAGGGGAGAGAGGAGAGGGAGGAGAGGGAGGGAGAGAGAGGAGAGGGAGGAGAGGAGGGGAGAGGAGAGGAAAGGAGAGGGAGGAGAGGAGGAGGAGGAGGGAGGGAGAGAGGGAGAGAGAGGAGGAGAGAGGAGAGGGGAGAGAGGAGAGGAGGAGGAGAGAGAGAGAGGGAGGAGAGAGGGAGGGAGGAGAGAGGGAGGAGGAGAGAGGGAGGAGGAGAGAGAGGAGGAGAGAGGGAGGAGGAGAGAGGGAGGAGGAGAGAGGGAGGGAGGAGAGAGAGAGGAGAGAGGGAGGAGGAGAGAGGAGAGAGGGAGGGAGAGAGACAGGGAGGAGAAGGAGGAGAGAGAGGAGAGAGAGAGGAAGAGAGAGAGAGAGAGAGAGAGGAGAGAGAGGGGAAGAGAGAGAGAGAGGGAGGGAGAGAGAGAGAGAGAGAGAGAGAAGAGAGAGAGAGGAGAGAGAGGAGAGAGAGAGGGAGAGAGAGAGAAGAGAGGGAGGAGAGAGAGGGAGAGAGAGAGAGAGGAGAGAGAGAGAGAGAGAGAGAGGGGGAGAGAGAGAGGGAGAGAGAGAGGGAGAGAGAGAGAGAGAGAGAGAGAGAGAGAGAGAGAGAGAGAGAGAGCTCCAACAGCTCAAATGAAATGGCTGTTGTCAGGTACGTCCATTTCAGAAGGATGAATGAAGTTGCTGAGTTTCCAGTCTTCTCCCACGGGGCTGTCTGACTTTCAACTTGACGATTTGTCGCAGCTGGTGACAGTTTACAGTTCAAAATCACACGAGAAGAGCGGCGAGAGAAACACGCCGGCGATGGGTGTGCTAATGAGGTGCCTGTTGTTTACTGCATGACAACCTCACACCCAGGCGCACACACACACACACACACACCTTGATATACACACACGCGGCGGATCCAACATCGGCTCGCTTCATTGTTAATGCAGCGCGCCGGCGTCTTCCCTCGGTGTCACTCTGACAGCCGCGCAGTCGGCAGATGAACGCCATCACGTCAGAAGCACACGACACTCAGACCGTCAGCGTCGGGAACACAATAGAACACAATGGAACAGGCGCTAAAGTGATTGTGCATTCATTATTCCTGATATCATATGCGATCGGTAGTTTGACTGCACAGTGAGCAGCTGAGTGAGATTGAGGATAATTATTAATCATCATTTTGCAGCCTCACAGGCAAGTGTTTGGTCTCACGACTGTAGTTTTACCATCGATAAAATGGGATTCGCCGACTACATTTGCATGCAAGTCTGGTATTCCATATACGTATGTGGTCTAATACAAATGAAGGTTTCCTCTCCTGCTGGCAAAGGGGTCTCCTAGCAGCAGGAAGTGAGGCGGAGAGACCGCGAGGTGTGCTGGCTCGCGAATTATCGTCTTATCTGTGGACCGATAAACAGTAAATTCATCAAAGCCAGTGCCCCATGGAATTATTGTCCAAGCTGCGTAGTCGTTAGAGACGATACATGAAGAATCTTGCAGCGAGATCTAGAAAACGTCTTGTTAAATCTCATTTCCCTCCCCAACCTTCAATTGTTTTCCCCTCCATGACCTTTCAGAGCACTGTATAGTGAATCAATTTCACAGTGAGATACTCAGATAAAACGGTGGGCAGCATAAACAGTGCACTATACATAAACAGGGATCTCAGATCTCATTTAAATCACAAAGAGAACTCAATTCTCCGACCACAGGCAGTCCAACATGTTTCTTCTGTTTCTTTTGTACCTGCATTCTTGTTGAAAATCCTGAAGATCTGATGGATGACATGGAAAACTGATCAAAATAAATTCATTTAATTTGGGTTCCACAAATGTGGGTTTTCCCATCTGTCCAACACAAATAAAAAGCCAGTAATTTACATATATGTATATATATTTATATTTACATATATGTATATATATATATATATATATATTTAAATATAAATATTGATATGTATAAATATATATATATTTATATATATAGATATATTTATATATATATATATAATATAATAAAAAATATATGTCATGCATTCTGGATTCATTACAAATCAACTGAAATATTGCAAGCCTTTTATTCTTTTAATATTGCTGATTATGGCTTACAGCTTAAGAAAACTCTAAAATCCTATCTCATAAAATTTGAATATTTCCTCAGACCAAGTAAAAAAAGTTTTATAACAGCAAAACAAAAACAAACATTTGTAAATGTGAATCCAGGTGATTCGAGTTAATTAGACGATTCAAGTGATTTGTTTAATACCCTACTAGTATACTTTTTCATGATATTCTAATATTTAGAGATAGGATATTTGAGTTTTCTTAAGCTGTAAACCTTAATCAGCAATAAAAAGAATAAAAGGCTTGCAATATTTCAGTTGATTTGTAATGAATCCAGAATGCATGACATTTGGTTTTTTAATTGCATTGCAGAAAATAAAGAACTTCATCACAATATTCTAATTTTCTGAGACAGTCCTGTATATATTTATATGTATATATATATTTATATATATTTATATGTATATAAATATATATATATATTTATATGTATATATATTTATATACATATATATGTATATATATATATATTTATGTATATATAAATATATATATATATATAATATATCAATAGTTCTTATTGAACATGTTCAAAAAACAATCCCAACGACTTCAGGTGCAACTCTAACCACCTTAAACATCCCGTATAATTCAAACGATTGACCTTTTTCCAACAGATGTGTCCAGGTGTTCTCTTCAACCACATACATGAACTCTCTGCAGTGTAATGACGTTGTTATAAAGAACCTTCTCTCAGTCCCCCATAACTTGTAGAGTAGGTACAAAGCAGCCATTACAGCAGTTTATTTATGTTGTCGTGGAGTTCATGCAGAGCAGTTGTCAGCTTTTCTATTTCTCTCTTAAGTGAGTCATGGACTCCCAGGCAGCTGTCACACTCTGAGCATGGTCTCGCCGCAGGCTGCGTCTCATTAGCATGGAAGACGCCGAGCCGGCCGGAACCACTTCACAGAGAGCCAATCCCGCTTCGCCACAGCGGCCCATCACCTGCCGCCGAGAACCCTTTTCAAGGGGATTCTTCCTGCTCCGCTGGAGCACGGAGGGTGACTTCCCCGCGGGTTTGCACGGCCACTTTTCATGCCGGAAGACGTCTCCTTTGCAGAAGGGCCTCAAACCGCAGAAGGCGCCCATCTTCGTAGAAAGACGCTTGAAACGGGCATGACAAATAAAACGGGGCTTTTTGTTGTTCCAAATCATTTGTTTTTAATCATTTCACAGTTTGATATTTCACTTTCATGAGGATTTTTGGAAAAAGTATTGGAACACTTTTTTCTCAATCAGCTTCTTCTCATGTGGTTCTGCATTTATTGTTATTCTTTTCAGTGGAGAGAGTTGTGTCCCAGCGGTCTTGTTTTGCTGCCTGACTGGTTTAAAGTGGACAGGCCTCTTGGAAAACATGTGATGTCACATATTTCTGAGAAGCAATCAGAATTTTTTGATGAAAATATAATGAAAATGGGTTGGGTTTTTGATAATGCTAGCAGGCCACTGAAAAATATTAAATTACAGCCACACAGATGAAGCAGAATAGTTTTTTTTAAATACATCAATATAAATCCAGGAGTGTTTCTTTGAAACTATAATTTCCATGGTTGCTTTTTAAGTGTTATTCAAAGATAAAAGGGAAATACTCGATTTGAAACCGAGTTTCCGGCGGCATTAGCTGGCTAAGTGATGATGCATTGACATGAAGCACTTGCTCCATTAATAAAGAAAAACTCTCACAGAAAGATTGATATATAAGACTGAATATGTTTTTACCAGAGAACTGAAGTATTTTATTGGAAAACGTTTACATTCAAAGGTTGTTGAATCTAAAACTGTTTCTACAATAGGGCTGAACGATTATATGCAATGCTATTTTTTCACATCATTATTTTCCTCTTTATTGGAAAATATATACACTTTTTTTTCCTTAAGTTTAAAAAGAATTTGACATGTGGGACAGGAAAACTCTGCAGCTCAACAATATTGAATGTAAAAGTTTGCTTTAAACAAATATTGCACCTCCTGCCTTTTGAACATTACAGTTGGCCATATTGGATTTCGATAAAAGTTTGATTATCTGTGCAGCCCAAATCTGCTAATTACCTTCGCATTGAAAATGCGGAAGGTTATGTTTTGATCGCCGTGTATTTATTTATTTATTTATTTGTATGCGTGTTACTCGCATAACTAAAAAAGTATTAAACCGAATCGCATGAAATTTGGTGGGATGATTGGTTATTATCCGGGGACCATTTGATTAGATTTTGGGATCGATCGGGTCAAAGGTCAAGGTCATGAAAAGGTCAAAATCTTCTTTTTACCATAGCGTGGTCAATTTTTATCAAATTGGCATGCAACTAATGCCAACATGTTCATAATTCAATGCCCAATCTTGTGGTATGCGAAGGTATGCGCTCTACCGAGTGCCCGTTCTAGTTAAGTAACTGCTCTGATCAGACAGAGTATGATGGACAGTACAATATTCCCATCATGTGGCGGAAGGAAAAGTCAAACCTAATACACACCCAATTATCACACATGTGCACACATGTTGAGAGCCAAGGGTTTGGAGGAGTTTAACATTAAGCCCTAATCTGATTAATGTTGCTATTAATTGCAGGGTCAGTGGTTCTTTAGTGCCGTGATTTTCATCCACTGAGAGAGATCGCCAGGTGTGCTGTGGGAAAATGTCCAATTTCACTTCATCGTTCAATAAAATATATGATTTAGTTAATTAGTAATAATTTGCCATTGTTTGAGCATCTGAGCCTGTAATATAGTGACTGGTCTAGTAATTAAATACTCTCCCGTCCCAGCAGGTGGCGTAAGGTAGTGCAGTCATTACATGGTCGTTTAAGACCGGAGAATTAAACGAGGCGCTGTGACGCACGCAGACGCTCTGAAACGGCGATGGAGAAATACTTCAAAAGAAAATTGCAGACTCTGAGCTGACATTGTGTAATTGTTTTGGCGTTGGTGTGCGTCGGGATTTTTTGATTGCAAAAAAAATGTGCCGGAGCTAAAAAAAACACTGGTTTAGTAGATTACAGAAAGAAAATTAAAAAGGAATGAATTCAAAGAGTTTGGATGTTAATTAAATTAAAAACAACGTTAGGGCGAGGGGACTTGTTCTGAAAATAAATGTAATTCTCTCCTTTAAGTGAAAGTTTTGAGCCACACATCTGAGCTTTGGTGGACTTTTATTCTCAGTGAGGCACATACCTCTTCCTCTGAGCTGCTAACAGAATTCAGAGGAGCTCTTGTGATCATGTCAGAAAGCAGACAGTAGCCCATATATTTCAAGGAAACCGAGACGACACGGAGCCCGAGCCATTTTGCAAACTGAACTGAGAATCAAGTGTTGCAGGAGAGCTTCTGAGCGCAATATCTCATATGCATATAGAAATACGTCTTGTTGACAGTTATATGTGTGTGTGTGTGTGTGTGTGTGTTCAGGATCTGTGTGGGTTGCGCGTTATGTGCATGTCTGACTCACTCCAAAGCCGAACATGATCAAAGCCGGGACCGACTGAGACGGACAGACAGCGGAGGACACGGTGAGCCGGAGATGGATGGAGCCCAGTTCTCACATGAGGCGGCTGTCTGTCAGGCCGACGAATCACCGGGCCGACGGCTGACGAGAAGCAAACTCCAGCAGGGTCGAGGTGGAGTGTGTACGCGATGGCGCCAACACAGAAACACCTGCTCTGCCATATTTGAAAACAGAAGGCATGTGTGTGTGTCCTCCAAACACACACACACACATCTGGGCATGTCTGTGCCCTGTTGCGTAACATGACCAGCAGGTCGCGGAGAGGCAGAATAATAACCATGACATGTTGATCTCTTTCTCTCCAAGCTGGGAGCAGGTGAACGTTTTCACACCTTTGCGAACACCTTTTGTCATTTTTTAACACTAAAATAGCTGCCATCCATCAGCAACTGACCCCTCATACGTCCTGTTGTCCTTCTACTTTTATTCCCCCCCCCCCTCTCTGTACCTCTATCCTGCTTCCAACTCCCCTCTGCCATCGTTTTATCAAAACTCATCCAGACTTCCAAGCCATCCACCTGCCAACTCGACCCCCTCCCATCCTCCCTGGTCATAACCTCCCTCCCCTCTCTGCTACCCCTGATAACAGCCATCATCCACTCCTCCCTCACCTCTGGTTCTGTCCCATCACCTCTCAAATCTGCTGCTGTTACTCCAATACTCAAGAAACCTGGTTTAGACCCCAACATTTTTAATAACCTCCGTCCCATTTCCAACCTACCATTTCTCTCTAAAATCCTAGAAAAAACAGTGGCATCTCAGATTCAGACTCACCTCTCCAACAATAACCTCTATGAACAGTTCCAGTCCGGTTTTCGCGTCACAGCACAGAAACAGCCCTCATCAAAATCTCAAATGACCTCCTCATGGCAGCGGACTCTGGAATATTATCAATCCTCATCCTCCTCGATCTGAGCGCCGCCTTCGACACCATCTCCCACTCCATCCTCCTTGATCGACTAGCCTCCATTGGAATTTCAGACACACCCCTTTCATGGTTTCACTCATATCTCTCTGGCCGTACTCAGTTCATTCAGTTAAAATCATTCACATCACACCCCTCCCCCCTCTCCTCCGGTGTTCCCCAGGGCTCTGTCCTTGGTCCTTTCCTGTTTATCATCTACCTCCTCCCACTTGGACTCATTTTCCGCAAACATAACATTCAATTCCAATGTTACGCGGACGACACCCAACTCTATGTTTCCTCCAAACCCTCTTCCACGTTCCCACCCCCCTCCCTCTGTGCCTGTTTACAGGAAATCAAAGACTGGTTCACCTCAAACTTCCTCAAATTGAACAGCAATAAAACCGAGGTTGTCCTCATTGGCTCCAAGTCCACTCTCACCAAGCATCCCAGTTTCACCCTTACAATAGACAACTCCTCGGTCTCCCCCTCCCCTCAGGCGAAGAGTCTGGGTGTCGTCCTCGACAGCACACTGTCATTCCACACTCACATCAACACCACCATCCGGTCTGCCTCCTTCCACCTCCGAAATATCAACCGCCTCCGCCCTTCACTCACACCCAACAGCACCGCAATCCTGGTCCACTCTCTTGTCACCTCCCGCTTGGATTATTGCAATTCCCTCCTCTTTGGTCTCCCCCAGAAACTCCTCCATAAACTCCAACTGGTCCAGAACGCTGCTGCCCGCATCATCACCAAAACCCCTTCGATCTGTCACATCACCCCTGTTCTACAACAACTCCACTGGCTTCCCATCAAACACCGCATTGACTTTAAGATCCTGCTCCATGCATTCAAGGCCATCCACAACCTCGCTCCTCCATACCTGTCTCACCTCCTCCAAATCAACATCCCCACCCGGTCTCTCAAGTCTGCCTCCTCCATCAACCTGACTGTCCCCCCAGCTCGTTTGTCCACCATGGGGTCACGAGCCTTCAGCCGCTCTGCCCCTCGCCTATGGAACTCTCTCCCCCCTGACATCAGAAACATTGACTCTATCACTTTATTCAAAACTCACCTCAAAACTCACCTTTTCAGGCAGGCCTATGGCTGACCTGTTCCCCTCTTGGTTGCTCTGCTGCAGACTGTTCTGCTTTTTAACTGTTTTGCTTTTTAACTGTTCTGCTTTTTAATTGTGTCCATTTTTAAATATGTTGTACGGCGACCTTGAGTGCCTTGAAAGGCGCCTTATAAAATTAATGTATTATTATTATTATTATTATTAAGCGTGTCGGATCAGGGCGATCGGGTCGGCGCCAGGGCCTTCAGCTGGCTCGCGCAAAGAAACGGCATGGGAAACAAAGCGGCTTCAGAGAGACCTCCTGCTGAGAAGCTCCCGCCTCTGAAAAGGTGGATTCAGCTGCCGTCTTCCAGGAATTACACTTTGCAATCTACACTTTTTCTACTTCACACATTGTGTGAGGCCAGCGAGAAACTGTGAGGGCTTTTATCCAGAGGGGGAGGTTTGCACAATGATGAGTGATGGAAAGATGAATCAGAGCAAATCTGAGCGCTGAATTTTAACGATGTGGCGAGGAGGAAAACAGAAGAGAGAAAACCCGACTTGTATTGTTTGAGTGGACAGAGAAGTGCCACCGAGCGCTCACGTTGCTGCATGTCCAATAAAAGGAACGGTTTGCTTAAACATTTGCTATATCGATTTTATTATTTACATTATAGACAGGATCGCTTGTTCTGTCGCCCCCTAGTGGCCATAATGAATCAATTAGTACTGCTTTAAATCTTAAAGCTATTCGAATCTATTCTAATAAAACTGTGACTCTTTAATGGCCTCATCTTAGGTTTGAATATCAAATATATTATAGATTGAATATAATTATATATTATAATATATACACTACCGTTCAAAAGTTTGGGGTCACTTAGAAATGTCTTTATTTTTCAAAGAAAAGCACTGTTTTTCAATAAAGATAACATTAATCAAAAATACACACAAAACATTGTTAATGTGGTAAATGACTATTCTAGGTGGAAACGTCTGGTTTCTAATGAAATATCTCCATAGGTGTATAGAGGCCCATTTCCATCAACTATCACTCCAGTGTTCTAATGGTACATTGTGTTTGCTAATCGCCTTAGAAGACTAATGTCTGATTAGAAAACCCTGGTGCAATTATGTTAGCACAGCTGAAAACAGTTATGCTGGTGATATAAGCTATTACAACTGGCCTTCCTTTGAGCTTGAAGTTTGAAGAACAAAATTAATACTTCAAATATTAATCATTATTTCTAACCTTGTCAATGTCTTGACTATATGTTCTATGAAATGTTCAATTCATTTGATAAATAAAAGTGTGAGTTTTCATGGAAGACACGAAATTGTCTGGGTGACCCCAAACTTTTCAATGGTAGTGTATATATATTATAATATAATTCCTGTGGTGCAACTCCAGACTTAATGATCACAGGTTTGAGACTTTAAAAAGAGAAGCGCTCACGTTCACAAATAAACTGTGTAAGGCCACGGAAACAACATTTTGGAATTATAAATGTATCCCCTCTCCCCGTCTATTGCGTCGCTGGCTGTTATTGAAATAAATATATGAGTAGCATACATATATTTATTTGTGCCTTTTCTGTACCTCGGTTCTATGCATCAGTTTTCAATATAGCCAGAAACGGGGGATGAGCTAGAAAATGGATTCAAATCTGAACCGGTTGGTCAAAATGTTGCAGAGGACGAGCTCTTGTGCCATTTCCATCGCATAGAAACACGGATGGTGCCTAAATACCTTAAATATCTCAAATAATAACCTAATCTACTCTAATTTCCTTTCTGATTATTGCTGCCTTAAGTTTCCTTTTGAGATCACATTTATTTCTTGTTAGTGTGGGGGTCGACTTATAAAACCTTTTTAAATGCAACAGTTGTGTTACAAAAATTGGCGATACGCATCATGAATAATGTCGGCTACTATGAGCACACACACCCATTGTTTTACAGATCACATGTTATGAAATGTAATGATTTGGTTTATTATAAAATAATGCCGACAATGTACAGAGCTAAAGCGAAGTCACTGCCTGACTGTGTACAAAGTTTGTTTGTTTTCAATACATGAGTGTAAATATGATTTGAGATGTTTGTAAATTTACGGTACAAAAGGCTAAAAAAGGGATTAAATGAAGATGTACAGTATTTCGGTTGTAGGAGTCCAATTATGGAATAATGTTGAAATGGATGTAAGAATGGTGAACTCTTTTTTGGTTTTCAAGGGAATTATTTATAAAACAATTCTTGAGAGGTATAAATGTGATTAAGACGTATTTATATGGAAGGTGTATGTGGAAGTATGTGTGTATGTGTATATATGTATGCATATATATATATATGTATATATTTATATATATAGTTTTTTTTTCTTTGTTTTTTTTTCTTTATTTTATATGAATTTTCTGATTTATTTGATATTAATTTAGGATAGGAATATATAAGCATTTTTTGCTTCTACCTATACCTTTTCAGTCTTTCTGTTTTGTATATTACATAGAATAATATTGTATTGTATTTGATTTGATTGACTGAATAAAATACACAACAACAACTACAAAAATCGAGGCAACATTTATCGCTCAGTGTGTTGAAAAAATTACAGATATTCATCGTCTCTGACTGACAAACACTTAAAATCCGTGACCGTGCCCATTCACGACCTGAATGACTCATCCATATTATGCGCTTTAATCCCGTTTAAGTGTCCCTGATAGACTTGCCCATTAACTCCATCTGTAGCACTTTGCATCATTTGATTTAAATGCGTGTTGCATATCTGTACTCGACTGATTGTGATTATGTATGATGTTGTTTGTCTTGCCAGAAGCCCAATTACACGTCAGAGACACAACAGGCTTCAATTCTTAGACTCCACTGCGGAGCTAGTCTGCTAATCTGCGCGTTTATCTGCTTCCAACCACAAAACTAATCTGCTTGAAAGCACCTTGGAGTTGGACTGCGCAGCACATTGTGCTCTTTCGAGCAATTCGAAGGGGAGAGCTTTTAAGCAGACCGAAAAACACGCCTTCATTATCTGCTCTTCACTTTTTTCCGAAAGCACTCCGAGAGAATTTGTGTCCGCGTGTTGTGCGCCTCATCCCATCGGCCTGTTGTTTGTGTTGGTGAACGGTAAACTGAATGAGTAATTAATTCAGCTGTGAAGCAGTTATAAATGAAAATGTGGTTTTTCCATTTTGTTGAACTACAAAATGTGCTTTGATGGCTGAATAAAAGCAAACGGAATAAAAATAGAAGAGCGCTCCGTTACAGCGGGTTCATTGACTGAGCTCCCGACGGAGGATTTGAGAGAGGGAGAGGATTTGAAGCTAATCCCACCAACGGAGTACAGTATCAATGAGGGCAACGGATTGATCCCCACTGCATCTCAGAAAAGTTGCTCAATGACACTGCTGCCAAAAGCTCTTAACTGATCAAACTAGCAAATTGCTATTTAAGGCGGGGAGTATTTATAGGAGCCGTAAGCCTGATGAACATTGATGGAAACAAGCCTGCATCACAATGGACAGTGATTTTGACAAATCTCTCACAGAAGCAGCCAAAACCCTCCAAATCACGACAGCAGACAATGCATTTTAATACTGTTGTTGTCAGCTAAAACCCATACAACTCTATATTAGGGTTTGATTTTTTTTTTTAAAGGTTGTTTATCATTCGCTTCCTGAAATGTGTCCAAGGCATCAAACTGAAAACCTACAATATCCGTGATCGTCAGCCTTCGTACAGATTCCTTTGTCTTGAGGAAAAATGTTTAATCCATGAGCAAAACATTTGAGACTTTAATCACGGAAACATAAGAACATATCCAACCTTGGCTTGGTTGCATCAACAACGATTAATTTAATCTAAGATTTGTTCTAATTAGAGTTCATCAAAACTAGTAAAACCATGTAAATCCCGTATCCAGGCATACCCAAAGTAAATATAAAGCTGTTTTCCAAAAAAGTAACACTGTGAAGTTTTTCCACCCAACAGTCAAAATCACTTCAAGTGCTGCTGACATTGAGTAATGTAAGTTGGTCACACATAAAGTAGAAGGTTTTCTATTTCCGTCTGAATATTTTTGTGAAATAGATGCCTGCAGATGACTATAGCTATAGGACTCATGAGCTGGAAAGCCCAGTGGCTGCTTAGCATAAAGCCTTACCTCGTCCAAGTAAAAAGTAGATTATAATTTCACAGAAAATGAAGATTTTCACATGTTTTACTCAGGGTATGTCTCGGTGTTTTCCAATAAAGGCCATTTGGAGACTCCATTTTCGCCTTTTTAGGATATGCTCCTATTAGCTCAAGTTTGGTGTCAATCGAAAGGTTAGACGGACAATCTGATATCGATTTTTTGTCAGTGCGGACATGAGAAAACCAGTTTGTGGATATTTACCTTCGCATTGAAAATGCGGAAGGTTATGTTTTGATCGCCGTGTATTTATTTATTTATTTGTATGCGTTTTACTCTCATAACTCAAAACTTATTAAACCGAATCGCATGAAATTTGGTGGGATGATTGGTTATTATCCGGGGACCATTTGATTAGATTTTGGGATCGATCGGGTCAAAGGTCAAGGTCAAGTTCCTGAAAAGGTCAAAATCTTCTTGTTACCATATATATAGCCCGTTCAATTTTTATCCAATTGGCATGCAACTAATGCCAACATTTTCATAATTCAATGCCCAATCTTGTGATATGCGCAGGTATGCGCTCTACCGAGTGCCCGTTCTAGTTATGGATGTAATCATGTGTTTTAGACAACATTTTGTTCTGTATGGGATCGTCTGGACCCTTTTACGACGTAACAAGACCGTTTCTATCGGTCTGTGATGATCTGTGGCTCAACATGAGGCTTCATCGGGGAGTTGCCTTGATTATAAAATCGTTTGTTTGCTGGTTGTTGTCTTGACTGAAGCTGCTGTGGTGGTCCGATCTTGAAATGGAGTGGATGGTTAGAATCACAAGAACCGTAGGTTTCCAGAACCACACTAGTGGCTATGAAGGGATAGACAGTGAACAGTACGATCTGCAGCTTAACATTTACAGCTAATGTGTAAACATTTAACAGAACTCATAAACTCATTCAATCAAAATTAAATAGAGTGAAATCCGTATGGAGATGCCTCCTAACGCTTGACTTTTGGCTGCTCTAAATTCCTCAGCAAAACGTTCAGTCCGTCAGACAAATTAATGACGACAAAACTGCACAGCAGGGGACACCTTTTTCATCGAAAGAAAAAAGAATCTTCCCATTTAGCTCCAGATCCCTTCAGATGAATTCATCAGAATCAGAAAACCCAACGTGCTTGAGTTTGTCCCTTAACTTAAGAATGTTGGTTTTTATGATTCTGATTAATTCATCTGAAGGGATCTAGAGCTAAATGGGAAGATTCTTTCTAGAGTTTGTCCCTTAACTTTCTTCAAGGAACTTGATTATTTTGCTCAAGTTATTTAACAATGTATATAGTTAAGACTGGAGCACATTTTAAATTGTAGTTCACTAAACTCAGAGGTTTTAATGCGGTAACTCTTGATTCTAAGGTAGTTTCAAAGTTTGATGCGCCATGATTTATGATAAATAATGAATCCTTACCCAACCTTTATGTTTCAATAACAGCATTACACAATTCATGACTGCATGGAAGGACCTGTTGGGGTTTTTGGACATTACTTAAACCAATCTTTAAGTTTCCATTCCACATGGAACGCCTCACAAAGGCATCATTTGTGAGGCATTCCTGATGGGATGCCACACCAGTCTGATCGTTATTGGGACCAGTTGAAAGACCAAAAAGATTGTGAATGGGAATGAGTCATGCTGTTACTGGTGACCGAGCTCCTGAACTCTGTACAATTTCTGAACATCTTGGGACTTAATTGTAAATTAAATAAGCAGTGATTAGTTTATTGGCTGGATGTCATATGTAGCATTAGAACACCTGTTGACCTTTCTCTGTTTGGGTACTCGAATAAACACTCATTTTTATTTGAACTCATTTTAGAAACAAACCTTCAGTCTGTAATCATCAACGCTGAGTGAAAGTATCAACGAGTAATAGAAAAACCATCAATCGAGAGTGAAAACAAAACATATGGTTGGAAACGGTATAAATAAAATGTACATTAAGTCACATTTAATCATAGAACATGCTCTTCTTCATCAGTTGGATTGTACATTTACCTTTTTTCTGTCCACTTTGAGGACTTCTCAAACTTGTTGGTTTAAAAATGTAGAGTTTAAGTTCACGCTTGAACTTAGTTCGAATGGACTTGCTGGTGAGATTGCTTTCCACATTAAATGATAAACACCGACTATACATCTTGTAAATGGGTCCACATCAGGGGTGTAATTTAGAAACGAAAACCACTGAAATGATCATGAGAAATGTCCGTTGTTTGTCCGTTAATGAATAAAGGATATATTTCCTTCACACTCTCATGCCTATGTGTGTTGAGACTGCCTTCAGTGGCTGTAATCATTCTTCCTGTCCATACCGGCCGCAAAGGTATTCCTTCTTGAAACAATTCCAATTCAAGTGATAGGAGACAGAATCCAGAGCCCCCCCGCTCTGTGCAAAGATGTTTTATGAAGTAAAGCTGGAGTTCATGTAAGGCTTCAGCCGTCTGATTCATTTAAAGGTCTCTTTTTACAAAGTTAGTCCTTTTAGTATAAAATTCCCTCTTTGTTTCCCCAGACTGTTTCCTTGCTGGGCCGATGGAGAAATTGTCATATAAAGGGAATTAAGTTTATAGTCAAAGGTAATATGAGGCTTCAGTTGTCCAATTCAGGCAAATCAATCATCTTCAACAGTCTTAACTTGTGTTTTTTTATAACTTTTTATTTTGCATTTTCCACAAACAGATTAGTCCTTGACATCGAGAAAAAATGAATGTATATACAACAAAATATAATCAGCACACATCCAAATCCATCCATATCCACATACACACCCAACCATCATTCCCACCCATCCCCTCCCACATGTTTCTACTTATACATCTACCCTCCAAGAGTACAACCAAATGATAAGCATTAAATACAAAATACAAAATGAGATAACTAAAGAAAGGTAAAAGACATTAATGTAAAAAATAAAATAAAAAATAAAAAATAAATAATGTTTAAAACTTATGTTTTTTGGTTTTTCCAGAAAGAAGTCAGACTGTGTCCGTCCCTTGCATCCATAGGCAGGTGGGACAGGAAGAACAATTCTGTTTCAATGTTCCTACATGCGAGTATCGTTTCCAGACAGATTTAAATACACCAGAGCATCTTTCCTTTCAGTGAACCAGATTTCATTCAAAGTGAACTAATCCCTATGCTGACATACTGCATCTGTGTGTTGCTCCTCTTTGGTTGATAAACTAAACTCCATGTCAAACAAAGTCAGACTTAGACCCCGTTTACACGATGGGAAAACGCATATATTGTCATGCGTTTTGGCCTTTCATTTCCACAAAAACGGAGGTTTTATCACGGAAAACGATCATTTCTAAAAACTCCGGCCAAAGTGGAGATTTCTGAAAACTCAGTTTTTGTGTTTGCGTGTGAACTAGGTCAAACGGAGTTTTAGGTTGTCAAACGTCACAGTATGCGACTAACAATGCTTCACGTCATGTGAGCGTCCTGTTTACAGTTAGTTTGCTTAGGTGCGCCCGAGTTATTTCCTCCTTGACATGAGGATACTCATGAGGCTACAAATGAACCTCGCGCCATATTTACTCTCTAAAGGAAAAGGAAGTTGATCGTCTTTTTCGTAGTTGTTGTTGGTTTTGAGAATTCTGATTGGTTTGCATGTCTTTATCCTTCTCGTTACACTGCCGACTACAGGTTTGGCAGTTATGATGGCGCCCGGGGGCGTATTTATGCGGGTTCATATAAACAGAAACTTTTTTGAAAACGACCTTGTGTGTACGACGTTATTTTTGAAAACGGAGGGGCAGAAATATTCGTTTCTGTAAATACACGGCTATGTGTAAATGTGGCCTGGCCGCTGTTTTTCTATTTCGGTCTGGAGAGACGGGGTTTCTTTGTTCTTTATACAAATAGCCTGAATCTAATGTCATTTGAAGTCAACAGGTGATGACCTTGTCACAAATAGTTCACTGATAAAAGCATTATTTAGATGTTAAGGGATTATACATGGAGGGCAATTTGTTTTAAAAAAGCTTTCGAAACAGCAGAATTTAAACATCTACATTTGAGTAAATATTTAGCAGCCAAATCAAGTAAATCCAACCTTTTTACCTTCGCATTGAAAATGCGGAAGGTAATGTTTTGATCGCCGTGTATTTATTTATTTATTTGTATGCGTGTTATTCGCATCACAAAAAAAGTTTTAAACCGGATCGCATGAAATTTGGTGGGATGATTGGTTATTATCCGGGGACCATTTGATTAGATTTTGGGATCGATCGGGTCAAAGGTCAAGGTCAAGGTCATGAAAAGGTCAACATCCTCTTGAATCGCATGAAATTTGGTGGGATGATTGGTTATTATCCGGGGACCATTTGATTAGATTTTGGGATCGATCGGGTCAAAGGTCAAGGTCAAGGTCATGAAAAGGTCAACATCCTCTTGAATCGCATGAAATTTGGTGGGATGATTGGTTATTATCCGGGGACCATTTGATTAGATTTTGGCATCAATCGGGTCAAAGGTCAAGGTCATGGAAAGGTCAAAATCTTTTTACCATAGCACGGTCAATTTGTATCCAATTGGCATGCAACTAATGCCAAAATGTTCATAACTCAATGCCCAATCTTGTGATATGTGAAGGTGTGCGCTCTACCGAGTGCCCATTCTAGTTTTAAATGTGTTATAATGCATGCAATATTTGATTTGTTTCTTTACAGGGTTTGTAAAAAAGGCAATAAAGTAGACCATGGATATGAGAACATGAGAGTTTACAGTTAGTTATAATCCCCCTTCAGCATCGTAGCTTGGTTTATGGCTTTTTGCCTGTTGCACATGTGTCTCCTTTTGATACTTCACAGTTCATTTCATTTGTACGCTCTCTGGTGTTTCGGAGAATAATGCATCAAACGGAGCGTCGGGCATATCCGCCTTTGTGAATGCTCAGAGCTCGAGTGCCATTTGCGGATGCTCGCGCTGCGGTGCCAAGCTCGAGGTGAAACAGAGCGTTTCTCTTCGATTCCAGCTCACAGTTGACAACGCCTGACAACAGCTTGACAACAGTGTTAGTCCCGCCCCCGGCACTGACTGGCTAATCATTAGTCCCCCAGCTGTGCTTATTCTTTACTATTTTTATTTATTTAAAAAAAAATGTTTCGTGTCGAAATACTGCATGAATTAGCCACCTCGAACTCGCTGCAGTGGACGGATCCACAGGTCTGGACCAGGATCTGCATGGAGGACATGGAACTATATTGTGAAGCAATAATATACTGTAGGTGTTGTACAAATATATAAAACGGACGACAAAGAGGACAAAGCGGGCCTTTCCTCCATGAGATACACTACCGTTCAAAAGTTTGGGGTCACTTAGAAATGTCTTTATTTTTCAAAGAAAAGCACTGTTTTTTCAATAAAGATAACATTAATCAAAAATACACAGTATATGTTAATGTGGTAAATGACTATTCTAGGTGGAAGTGTCTGGTTTCTAATGAAATATCTCCATAGGTGTATAGAGGCCCATTTCCATCAACTATCACTCCAGTGTTCTAATGGTACATTGTGTTTGCTAATCGCCTTAGAAGACTAATGTCTGATTAGAAAACCCTTGTGCAATTATGTTAGCACAGCTGAAAACAGTTATGCTGGTGATATAAGCTATACAACTGGCCTTCCTTTGAGCTTGAAGTTTGTAGAACAAAATTAATACTTCAAATATTAATCATTATTTCTAACCTTGTCAATGTCTTGACTACATTTTATATTCATTTGATAAATAAAAGTGTGATTTTTCATGGAAGACACGAAATTGTCTGGGTGACCCCAAACTTTTGAACGGTAGTTTACGTAGGGCCCCAGTTCAGTCTGTTGCAGCCAGTGTTGCATCCATCACCGGCCATGTGCCCCGTCAACATGTCCTTCATCACGACTCCTACCGTCTTGTTTTTAGGTCACTTTGATGAAAATGTCAGATTATTGGTTAAATTTGAGCCGACACAAGGGAGTATCAACAATGACACCTCTTTAACAGTGTACCCCGCCCACAGCTAAGCGATGAGCAACAGGCAGACAGTCAGTCACCGCTGCTTTAGCCCTTGACGCCTATCACCTTGAGTTGCTATCAAAGTCTGACAGTGATGATACGTTCCCTGGGCGGGGGAGATCATGGGGATAGAATTTATCATCCTGCTCTTCTCTGATAAAATCCGTTGCTGGAAAACACAACAACATGGAGCTCGGGAGGAAAGAGATTGAACACCCAGGATTCAAGGATAACTGGCTCTCAGTAATCACGAATAGAACTCGCAGAAATCCTCTGAAAATTCTCCTCCTCGCTCACCAGGAAGAAAGAGCAAAAGATGTGCAACCAAACCCAGACAATTATGTGTGGGGTGCTTTTATGAAACATGCAGATGAGCCAGTTCAGTGAACTGCCGCCGCACTTTGGATTCATTCTCAGGCGAAACCCTTCGAGTCTTCGGAAATACGTGTGAGAAGTCACGTGAGAAAGAGATGTCAAGTAACGTGAGGGGATGAGATAATGGATATAACAACGTTTAGCTCTGTTAAATGAAGTTATGAGACGAAAAGGCCTCTGGGAGCTGCAATAGTGAAAATGGACTGCAGTGTCACCCTCCGTCCTCCCTTTAAGGTGGAGTTCATCTTGTTTAATGTAATGTTCGTAGCGCCAGATCACAACAGAAGTCATTAAGGTTCCCTTTCCTATAGAACACATCGACATCTTGTTCTTTTATTAAACAAACTATTGTCCGTATGTTATTTATCTTGTCGACGGCACGTCATTTCTGTCTCTGCATGGACGTGTGTTTACAACTCGGCTTGGCTGACCCAGCTTGGCTGTCAGAGGGTAAATACTCCTCCTGGCTTGCAGCCCGTTGTGGATCTCCATAAATGGGCCAGACGTTTCTGACTTTGCATATCGACAGGCTGTGAAAAACGTTCTTCCAAAAGCCGTCAGTTTAAGGAATTAGATTGTCTTGAAACTAAAAAAAACCTGTCATTAATTCAATTTTCAATTCAATTCAGTTTATTTGTATAGCCCAATTTCACAAATTACAAATGTGTCTCAGAGTGCTTTACAATCTGTACACAAAGACATCCCTGACCTTTGACCTCACATCGGATCAGGAAAAATTCCCAAATAACCCTTCACGGGGAAAAAAGGGAAGAAACCTTCAGGAGAGCAACAGAGGAGGATCCCTCTCCAGGATGGACAGGTGGAATAGATGTCATGTGACCAGAAGGACAGATTAGAGTTAAAACACATTCAATGAATATGACAGAGTGGATGAAGAGTTGGTAGTCGGCATATTCCACGATGGAGACCTCCACGATCCATCAGGCAGATGGAGGTAGAGAGGAGGAGTGGGCGGAGTCTCAACAGGGCAATTGCGTAGTTGGTAGTCGGCATATTCCACGATCCAGACCTCGATGATCCATCAGGCAGATTAAGAGAAATGAACACCGTGTTTCCTTAAAGTTGAAGTGTTTCTGTCGGTGTCCCCAGAGGGCAAGGTTAGAAGTGAAGTTGTCAAGTGGGAGTAAAGACACAGTGCAGGTTAGAGTTCCCAAAGAGTAATTGCGACTTGCTGCCGGGCAAAAGTGACGGGAGAGTCTGTGGGACTACAAACTGGTCTCGAGACAAAGATCAGCACACTCGACAGCAGCCTCACATTTACATGTGAAATGTCAAAAGAATGAATGTGACTGAAAAGCGTGTCTGATGCGCTCGCGGTCTCTCCAGTCGTGTGTATGCATTCACTCAGACATGACGCCAGCGGTCGTTGCAGACACTCATGGCAAGATATGTTCTCCACTGAGGACACTTTTCGAGTTATTTAACAGATTTCATGTAATATTTTTTTCAACGTTACTCGGGGCATAAAGGGCCTTTTAGCACAAATAGACAAACTCTGAAAGTACCAACTATCATAATACAATCTGCCATATTGGACTCGACTTAGGAACTTAATGAAATGTGTATTTATGTTCTCGCATTAAAGGCCATCGAGAGAATCAGGGCCATTTAAGAAAATGAGACGCTTGCCTAACAGCGGATGGCGAGATGTGCTACAATGCGTTAGAGGTACTTTCCTCCATTAGAAGTCACAAAAGATGTTCGAAAGAATCTTTTAATTATGTTGACTGCATAATTGAGGAGGCTGGGAGCTAATGACTCAAGCATTGACACAACTATCTGAGCTGCATGTGAATGATGTAGAAGGAAATGTTTGTTGATTTAGAGGTGGGTGGGTGGTATGAGGTGGTAGGTAAGGTAGGTAGGTAGGTGGTGGATGTGGTATGGGTAGGTGGACCAAAGCACTGAACATGCAGGAGGTGGGGTGTAGCAGTAGATCGGGTGTGGGGTGGTAGGTAGGTGGGTAGAGTGGGTAGAGTAGGTATGGGTGGGTATAGGTGGTTAGGTAGGTAGGGTGGGTATGGGTAGGTAGGCAGGGTGGGTGGGTGGGTGGGTAGGTAGTAGTAGGCAGGTGGTGGGTATGGGTAGGCATGGGTAGGTGGGCAGGTATGGGTGGGTGGAGGTATGGGTGGGTGGGTATGGGTGGCAGTGTGGTGTGCAGGTGGGTATGGGTGGGTGGGTATGGGTAGGTAGGCAGGTAGGTATGTGGTAGGTGGTGGGTATGGGTGGGTGTAGGTGGGTGGGTGCAGGTGGGTGGAGCAGGTGGGTGGGTGGTAGTGGGTGGGTGGTGGGTATGGGTGGGTGGGTATGGGTGGGTGGGTATGGGTGGGTGGGTATGGGTGGGTGGGTATGGGTGGGTGGGTAGGGTGGGTAGTGGGTGGGTGCATGGGTGGGTGGGTATGGGTGGGTGCAGGGTGGGTGGGTGGGTGGGTATGGGTGGGCAGGGGTATGGGTGGGTGGGTATGGGTATGGGTGGGTGGGTGGGCAGGTGGGTGGGTGGCAGTGGGTGGGTATGGGTGGGTATGGGTGGCAGGTGGGGGGTGGGTGGGTATGGCAGGTGGTGGGGTGGGTGGGCATGGGTGGGTGGAGTGGGTGGGTGGAGTGGATGGGTGGGTATGGGTGGGTGGGTGGGTGGTGGGTGGGTGGGTGGGTGCATGGGTGGGTGGCATGGGTGGGTGGGTGGGCAGGGTGGGTGGGCAGTGGGCAGTGGCAGGTGGGTAGGGTGGGTGGAGGCATGGGTGGGTGGGTAGGCAGGGTGGGTGGGCATGGGCAGGTGGGTGAGGTAGATGGGTGGCAGGTGGGTAGAGGGTAGGCAGC
This sequence comes from Pseudoliparis swirei, assembly GCF_029220125.1. NCBI lineage: Eukaryota > Metazoa > Chordata > Actinopteri > Perciformes > Liparidae > Pseudoliparis > Pseudoliparis swirei. The sequence goes on along the minus strand of NC_079398.1, from coordinate 22,136,899 downwards.
AGGCAGGGTGCAGGGTGGCAGTAGGTATAGGTAGGTAGGTATAGGTAGGTAGGTATAGGTAGGTAGGTATAGGTAGGTAGGTAGGTAGATAGATCAACTACAGCTACTTTCTGTCTCAGGGTCTTTCTCTTGTGTGTCATAATGTGTCCACTTGATAAACAGAATGTTGAACAGTCAGGAAGTCTGTCCATAAAGTATAACACTCAACAGTTTTTGCTATTCAGTCCACTAAGGACGAGAGCTTTAGCACAAGGCCATAGTGACAGATGCGTAGGAGAAGACTAGATTACAAAAAAAATGTAAAAAGCTGCAGCAAACTGTCTGCTGAACTCTACGACTACATCGTTGTGAAGAACAACGTTTCAATGCAGAGAGCTTCATCAGGTTGGTTATATTTCAAAGAATCTGGCATTAATTCAGAGTTCAGTTCATCATATTCCATAACAGCAACGGTGCAGCTATGAAGGTCGGTGCTTTTATAGCCAGTATGTGCAATAATAGGGTTTCAATGATTTCCGGAGAGAAATACTTGGTAAAACATCACATTTAAAACTCATTTCCACCTACAATGCATTTTCCCACACAGATCAGAATCAGCAAGGGTTCCTTGGGACAAGGCTGCATACTTTAGTTGTATACTCCAATTTCCACCTGAATTTGTTTTTATTGGCTTTCTTCAGTTTTATTATTTGGAAGAAGAAACAAAAAAAAACATTAAGATAATGAGCTCTAATTATAAACTATTATCTAGAAACAAAAGAACAAGCAAAATATGAGCATAAAGCATTGTATAAAACAAGTCCATTAAACCCTGGTTAGGGAAACATCATCATACATTAAGGGAAACAGTGATGTGCATAAATTGTACAGTATGCTACAGAATACCATCACTTGATTCAAGTTAAATGGCATGTTATGAGAATTTAAAAAATGAACGCTCTAGTGGCCGCTGCTTCCCGTAACGCTTTACTTTAAAAAAAATTAAAAAGAACATGATTTCATTTCAGTGGCAAATTATCAACTATTTACCTTTTAAGAAACCGTTGTTATTGGTCTTTTTTTTTAAAGAATGGAAATATGTACTCAGCCGGGGTTTCTGGGAGCATTTCCATCCGTAAAGCCCGAGGCAGTGAGAATCTGTTTCAAAGGATTTTATTAGATTCTCGGCTGCTGATGTTCTTCGCCAAATTGTTATGTTTCCAACGGACAGGTGTCAGTGATTCCAAGAGGAAATGCTTCATGGAGGCGATCCATAAACGTTGGATTAATAAGGCTTAATTATAGCAATCGTTTGATCTTGCGATATTTACAGCACGTCCTTCCAAAGGTTCTGAAAGTCCCTGCAGTGTTCCTGCCTAATGGGTTCAGTAATTGTTAATGGTACTCCACACCATTTATTTAATAGTGAAAGATATTCATTATATTATATTCCCGTATGATTCTATCAAAATCCAACAGAAATTATGACTTTATCAAACTTAAAAGCTCTAAAGTCACCATTAACTTGAATAGGCACCTCCTGAACATCTTTGGTTACACAAATTAATATACGAGGTTTAGCTGGGCAGGACCTGCAGTTGCCGGTTGGGATGGGTATTGAACGTATTGATCATTATTCAAATAATCCACATTTTTCAAATCTAACTCATGAATTAAGAGTATATTAGAACCACATTGTTGGACCAGTGGAAAGAAGACGGTTCTGGTGAGTTTTAAGCTGCTCAAACGTATAGGCCAGCTGAAACAGCGGGTCAAGAGCTAAACTCGGCGTGCGTACAAATTATAAAACAGAAATGGAAATTTGGAAAAACTTCAGTCAGTTCACCTCAACTGCAACGTTCCTGCTGCTGTCAAATGTGATAATAAAATAAAAGGTTGAATGATCCAGATTCTGCTTCTCCTCGTATCACCATGCCTTGTTGTGTACTTGATAGTGATACATTACACACAGTTAAAATGCCATTAAAATGAACACATTGGGAACTTATCTGACATATTTGGGAACCACTGCCATAGGGTTCCATGGCAACACTGGCAGGTGGATAAGCAGAAGTAAGAGTAGCAGTGATACCCATCACAATAGTATTAATTGTAAGAGGATCAGACTGGAAAAACTTTAATAATCGCTCAAGAAAAAAACTAAATTTACATTGGGATTATTAATGAAAAGAAAAGAGTGATTCATACAGTACGAATACAGAGAATGTAAATAACCCCACGGCATATCAAATGTGTATGAAGTGAAAAGGCATGAATAACAAAATGTATATATACACAGCCTGGAAATAACAAGCAGGACTGATGATTCAATTCAGTTTATTTCATATGGATGATGATGAGGCCGTATTGTCCCCAGGAGGAGGAGGAGTTCCTTCATCACGTGAAGACACTGCTCACGCCGACAGACCCGAATACACCAGAGACCCGTCGTCACATACAGTAAATAGCAGCCGCTGGAAGCCACAGGAAAAGGATCAGGATCAAAAGCCTTCGGCACCAGAATGGAAATGTGGCCATGATTCATGTTTTCAGATGGAGGGACGGCGGCATTTCATTTCAGGCGGATTCACTGTGGTAAGCTTTAGGTTTCAGGAAAAGCCTCGAGCGTAATGGTGTTCCAGGTCTGGTACCGTCGGGTCATGATGGGATCTGGTGCATTAATCCTTAATGGCTATCCTGCAAATAACAGTATTGATCAGCAATAAGTCGCTGGACAGAACATTCATCAGTAATATGTTTTCACAAGTCATTTATCAAGCACAAATGAGGAGGCTCTCTGGTTCTAGCGTTTCTCTGTCTAAAGCGAAACTATTTTTCGCGTCGCCCAAAACGCGTGAGTTTACTCGCTCGACCGTTCGCCGTGTTCTCACCATGAGCGTCCAGACGCTCCGCGAGGGGCGGGGCTTATCTCCGTGACTCGTCTCCGTAGAGACCGTTATCATCTCCTTCATCCACCAGAATAACTCACCACTAGTTCTGCTTTATATTTGTTGTGGACGTCCCACACACTAACACCCTCGTGTTTGGGTTGATGACATCACCCGTAGGCTCACTCAGCTCGGTCACTCACAGATGAAGTTACCATTACGTCTGGAAGACTTCCGCTTCCAGCTACGAGAGCGGAACTCAAGAGTCGATTGGCCCGAGTTGCGAGATGACGCCTCAAAGTTGAAATATTTCAACTCGGGGCGAAAATTGCGCCGCTGAAAACGTCACAAACGCGCCGCCCGGGAAAATATCGCGTCTATCGCAGACACACGCTTTTGGTGTGAACGCACCTTTACGTCATTATCCATTCATATCTTTTGGCTTTCTGGATGTTGGTCTATAAAAAACAAGCAACTTGATGATATAACCTTGAGCTTTGAGAAATAGTCTATTCTTGTGTATCAAAAACATATCAGATCTTTTTTGGACCATGATACATCCGTCACACAAGTTTACATATTGCTGTCATCCTGCTGGCGAGCAGAAAAGAAGAAAAAAAACAAAAAACGATTTGGTCTCCACCAACAAACAAATATCGAACTCTTTAGCAGCTAAAAAGCTCCACGATGTTGACGTGCGAGTTACTATTCTTGCCCGTCTGCTGTTTGGTGATGGGCAGGTGCGTAACATCTTTTTGTGCAAAACAACAACAACAACAACAACAATAGAGTCACAGCCGTCATATGATTTAGATCAGGGCTGATAGAATAATCAGTTATAACCTACATACACAAACAGAAATGCAAAAGCAACAATGTGTGGATCACTCCAGCACAGTACTCGATGCACAACAATAATAATAATAATACATTACATTTCTATAGCGCTTTTCAAAATACTCAAAGACGCTTTACAACACATAGTTAAAATATCCTAAAAGCTATGCAATAAAAAGAACAAAAATTACAATAAAAACAAACGATAAAAGCAAATAAGAGCGTCGAGAGCACACAATCACACATTAAAAGCAATTTTGAACAGGTGGGTTTTGATTTGTGATTTGAACGATGAACGTTCGGTGCAGGATGATTTTGGGGAGAGTTCCAGAGGGAGGGGGCAGAAATGGAGAAGGCTCTGTCGCCCCATGTCCGGTGCTTGGTCCTGTGAGGGATGGAGAGGAGGTCGGCATCAGAGGAGATGGAGTGTGATGGTGAAGCAGATCGGTGAGGTGGCAGGGGGCCTGGTGATGGAGGGCTTTGTAAGTGAGGAGAAGGCTTTTGTGTTGGATTCGTTCTGGGACGGGGAGCCAGTGGAGGGTCTGCAGAACAGCGGTGATGTGATCACGGGAGCGGGAGTGAGTGAGCAGGCGAGCCGCAGAGTTCTGTATGTACTGGAGTTTATTTAGAATTTTGGATGTTGTGCCATAAAGAATACTGTTACAATAGTCAATTCTGGAGCAGCAGATGAAGAGAGTGATGGGCGGAGACCGGCGATTCAATAATAACTTGAACGGGCACTCAGTAGAGCGCATACCTTCGCATATCACAAGATTGGGCATTGAATTATGAACATTTGGCATTAGTTGCATGCCAATTGGATAGAAATTGACCGCGCTATGGTAAAAATAAGATTTTGACCTTTTCATGACCTTGACCTTTGACCCGGTCGATCCCAAAATCTAATCAAATGGTCCCCGGATAATAACCAATCATCCCACCAAATTTCATGCGATTCGGTTTAATACTTTTTGAGTTATGCGAGGAACACGCATACAAATAAATAAATAAATAAATACACGGCGATTAAAACATAACCTTCCGCATTTTCAACGCGAAGGTAATAAGAGGAGATTGTCCTCTTATTTCAATAATAAGAGGACAATCTCCTCTTATTATTGAAAAGAAATAAAGTATTAATTTCCCAAAACGTTGGAACTATTCCTTGAAATAAAAGTGCACTGCTCCATTCATGCTGGTAAGAAAATAGCAATTTAGCCCACTGGAGGGAAACTTTAAACGATGACACATTTGGGTGCCGCGTGAACCTCCATCGCTCCTCATCAGGAGGAAATAGAGGCGCAGGAGCGAGGACACCAGTGATAAATGAAACCACCAGCTTTGACGATGAATTCTGCAGTGATCAGCGATATATAATACATAAACACCTCTGTCCAAAGATATTCAGCCTCTCCTCTCGGTGAGGTAGCAGATGAGAGATAGGGGTGTTTCTATATCGATTTTTTTTTTGCTGATCGCAGCCAACTCTACAGTGCGTGAACTATTATATCGGCATGAATTCTCAAGCTCAGTGAGTCAGGCTCTTTTGAAAGCACAGTTGTTGCTGTGATCTTACCTCATAGCATTCATCTCAGCGGTAATGTGATGTAATACAGAAACGCCTGGCAACATGCCGGAAGAACTGCGATAAAATGCTGACCGCTTGGAATCTAAAACTCACTGTGGATTAGAGGGAGGGGTTTCTATCACGGCACACGACAGCGCAAATCATACAAATCTCCCTTGACATAATTCCTTTTTAAAATGAAGGCTTTGGGGATACGGTGGGGCCATCTTATCTCGACTGTCAGAGGGATTCAGGCGGGCAGTGTGAGTAAACTGTGCCGCGGTTCCCAACATTGAACATCTATTATTATCTGGGTCACCGAATACTCACCCCCTTCCCTTGCTGCTGAGAACGCATCGAGCATTGAGCCGCTCGTACTTTTCCTCGCTTCAAGATGTGTCCATTTGTTTTGACCTGAAAACCACAGAAAGAGTTGCTTGCTTGCTTCATCCGTAGAGGTCCAAAGCTCTGGAGCCAAATTCCGGACGAGGTCAAATCAGCATCCACCACCAAGGCATTTGGTTCTCGCCTTAAACGCCATCTCACTTCATTTTGAAAGTTATTAATATTGATATACAGCCTGGCGGCACAGTACACAATACAATAGAGGAAAGATATTTAAAATAAAATGTATATACATAATTTGATGTTCGTGATTTTTTTTTTTCTTTCTAAGTTATCAGTAGTTCACATTTGCCTTTCATTATTATTTTTACTATGTCTCTTTCTTTTTCGTTTTCTTTTGGTTTTCTTTTTCGTTTTCCTGTTCTGGTTTTTTGTTGTTGTTGTTGCTTGTACGACATTTTATGTTTTGATCCATATGTGTGTTACTGTCTGTGTGCCTGTATGAGTTGGGAGGGGCGGGGCTAAAGGGTAAGGGGAGGGGCTAAAGGGTTCGGGGAGGGGCCGTCCAACTCCTCATCTCAGAGGAGCCTACAGACCTCGGTCTTTGGACGGTCCTCCATTCGTACATTTTTTCTGTTGTTAATGTCTGTCAGTACGTACACGTTATGTATGTACCTATGGAAAATAAATTACTTCCTTACTTACTTGCTGACCACATTGTATACAACGGAGTATAAAACAGTGAATTCAACACGGATGCAGAGGCGTTGCACTGGTTTAAGGGATGATTGTGGTTTATTGCAACTCGTGTATTTTTAGAGTTCCGGCTTTAGCTTTTCTTTTTTTTTGTGATCAAATCTTTTATTGGTGTTCGAGATATGCGCATGCAGGAAAATATGTACACATTGTACGTACACAATGGTACTCAGACAAAAACATAAAAATAACAAGTACAAATAAAAAATAAAAATGAAAATATATATAAACACGGGTATACATGCAACAACCTGCATACATATTGACATATGTATGCACATACTTGCATACCCGAGTACATACACACACGCATACGTAATGTCAATGTACCCCCCTCCCACTGTTGGCGACACCCACCCCCCTAATACATCTCCAACTATGATAAAAGGGAATTTATTATATTATATAACAATTATACAGTATATACTGTTGGCTATAGATAATTAATTAATGAATTCGTCATCCACTAGAAAATAAATCCTCCAATATTTTCTCTAATTAAAAAAGGAACAGTCCCCCCCAGTTTTGATGCAAGTGTTAAGAAGCCGTAGTCAAAGGAAGAAAAAAAGAAAAAAGTGAAAATGATTGTATCTGTACCAAAGAGTTTGCTTTTATGTATGTTACAGTTATGTACAGTTTTAAACAATTCTTATATCTTAGCTAAAGATATTTAGCTGGGTAGCTGGGTTTTAATAAAGTATATGGAAGATGTGTTCCAGCTCAGATATTTAGCTTCAAATAAATCTGGAAACACACCAGCAAGGTCTCTTTCCTGAAACCATACTAACGGTAATACACACCCACATGTAAAAACTATTTTTCTTTTAACCATAGTTTCTAAAATAAGAACCACGATTGAATAAACTGGAATTATCCTTTTAACATCGAAACTGAATACAAATGTGACAGAATCTGGTGGAAAATGTCAGGTGTTAACTCCACATTAACCTTCTTTATGTCACAGCACACGCAGGACTGATGGAAATGCCGTGAACACTTGAGCTGAACTCAAAGTGATGCCGTCGTCCGTTCCATGAATCTCCCGTAGTTCCCTGTTGAAGTGGAATTAGTTTTTAGAAACTAATGAACCGTTGAACTTACACTTTTATACAGTAGCGCGCCGGCGGATGCGAAAAAGCATTTATCTATCACAGTATTCAAGCTCAGACTGCAGAGAAACTTCCATACATACAAATGCTCACAAAAATGGACTATTATACTCTTCTGCTGTGATGAAATGTGGCACTTGGGGGCATTAGAATACATTAGAGATAATGTATTCTAATGTAATGTACCCCCCCCCTCCTCCCTCTTGTCCTATGAATGGCAAAGCTCGCAAATGCCTGCATCCATATTTTCCCTCTTTTCATGTGGGAGGCGACGTCCCGCTCGGGCCCCGCTGACGGATGAAACAAACGTAAGGTCGATGACGACTTTTTCTATTTTATGTGTTCCTCTGCGCCTCCACCCTGTGATTTAGAGATGTCAATCCAGGACCCCGTGTGTGTGTTTTATTTACAGTTTTCTCAAGCAAACAAGACGCTGACACAATGCAGGCACAGCCGCGCATAAAAGGAAGAGGAGACTTGGAATGTGAGAGAGGATGTGAGAGAGGATCACACCGTCATGAAGTTCAAACATCTCTCACTCGCTCGCACACACAGGTGTGGTACCAGCTCTGGTCCCAGCTTCGCCTCCACTGAGATGAATAGCGACTCATCTCCTGTGGCCTCGCCCGCCACCGGAAACATGAACTATTTGTTTTGTCCAAAGTGATTTTTCCCAATGAGATCTGTCCATTCGCGACGATCCGTCCCTCCCCCCCACCCGTCCATGCTTTGGCACAATGTGAGCGTGTGTGGGTTCCCGTGTGTGTGTGTGTGTGTGTGTGTGTGTGTGTGTGTGTGTGTGTGTGTGTGTGTGTGTGTGTGTGTGTGTGTGTGTGTGTGTGTGCACGCTCGCTTGTATCCGAGACAAGGCCATCCATCTCAGGCGGCGCCATCTGCGAGCAGCAGCCTTGTTTACTTATCCCTCGACCAGAGAGCAGGTACACGAGCTGGGAGGAGGAGGAGGAGGAGGAGGAGGGGCCTTTCTGTCTTAATCAGGGGATAAATCATTCTTTCCATTTATTTATTTTTGTAAATGGTGTTGCTCTAAAGCAGAGCGTACAGTTACACATTGCACATGTCATTTTTTATTTTCTCCCCCCCCCAACATTCCTCCAACACCGAACAGATCTCACTGCTTCAATCGTCAAAAAGCAGATTACAGTATTAGAAGTTGAAGTATACACAACAATAAAAATGGGTAATACAGACAACCAGTACTGAATTTTAGAAATTGTAAGTTATTGCTATTATTAATTCCGACAACAGCGCCAAGATAACTAAATAAAAAATAACAGGACACAGAAATGTTTAATGAATCTAATGAGAGAGTTTAATTCATCAAAGTATCGTATGATCGGACCCCGATTGATTCGTATTTTTCAGGCTGTCGCTGCGGCGAGAACTTGATTTTAAGAAGAACACTCGGTCATTTAACCACAAGGAGGAACTGGAGGTGACTTCCAGTCCTCCGTGACAAGAGGGTTGAGAGAGCAATTATGTTTTAAGACTGACCTCCTACTCCCCTGAACACCAAAGATGCACATCCAGGAGTTGGGTCAAATATTCAGATTAAGAGGACTTTGAATATTGTCTCCCAGTAATTTTCCAGTTGGGGGCAGAACCAGAACATGTGAGTAAGATCTGCTGGTGAGTTGTGACATCTATCGCTGCTATCCTTTACATTAGAGTACATTTTTTGAAAGTTTACACTGAGAGTCGTGCAGGTGATGCAGTACCTATAAGTGTAGTACATTTAACCGTGCACAAGAAGAGCTGTTATTGACTCTATATAGGGCCTGGTTACCTTTGCATTGAAAATGCGGAAGGTTATGTTTTGATCGCCGTGTATTTATTTATTTGTATGTGTGTTTGCGTGTTATTCGCATAAGTCAAAAAGTATTAAACTGAATTGCATGAAATTTAGTGGGATGATTGGTTATTATCCCGGGGCCATTTGATTATATTTTGGGATCGATCGGGTCAAAGATCAAGATCAAGGTCATGAAAAGGTCAAACTATTCTTTGACTCGCATGAAATTTGGTGGGATGATTGGTTATTATCCGGGGACCATTTGATTAGATTTTGGGATCGATCGGGTCAAAGGTGAAGGTCATGAAAAGGTCAAAATCTTCTTTTTACCATAGCGCAGTCAATTTTTATCCAATTGGCATGCAACTAATGCCAACATGTGGCGAAGGTATGCGCTCTACCGAGTGCCCGTTCTAGTTCCAAAATGGGTCTGGTATGTTCATGGCAAGTCCTTTTTCCCAATCTACTTTGATTTCGACAACGTTAGTCTCAGTAATTGAGTTGATCGTTTGATATATTCGGGATATAAATCCTTTTCCCTCTGGTGTTGTGTTCAGAATGTCCTTCTACACAGAGTCTAGTGGTGGACTCGGAAAATTGGGGTTGTTAGATTTAGCAAAGTTTCGCACTTGAAAGTAGGGAAACAGATGGGAGTGAGGGATATTATATTTCTTAAATATATCTTCCGAGCTTCCAAACACCCCATCGATGTATAAATGACCCATGTTGAAAATGCCATTTTAAGGCATAGTGAGAATGCATAGTCCAGTCTGGCTCGGGGGAAGAGGTGATTATCATCATACCTACAAACTTGTCACCTTTCGGTGAAATTCACCGTTTTGAACTCAAAATAGGTCATCCACGTGAATCGTTGAGATCCGAAGAGTTTTTGTTTTTTTGGGGGGGGGGGGTGGTTCACCTGGCTCGCTACCGTTGAGATTGCAGTGAGACGCGGAGAAAAGTGTGAAGTGGTGTTCTTCACAATAAAACATCTTTGATGGGACGTGTCGCGTCTCGGCCAATCAGCGTTCAGATGTCCACAGCGTTTGGGGGTTCAGGTTAGCTTGAATGTTAGCCCGCTACACCGTGCAGCTGTCACGCTGCACGGTGTAGCGATGCTAACAAAGTACCCGTACGTTAAACACGATGTGATTTACCATATTTTTAGTATCGATACTTCATTAAGAGAGCGATCAGAGCGCACGCGCTGCTCCGTGTCGAGCTGTCTGCGCACACTGCGCTGCGCAGCGCTCACAGCGAGAGAAGTGGCGCAGCTTTAGAGACTTCGGCTTAAAAATAAAAAGATGCCAGAAGTGAAATGTTTCAGTCTGTAAAGTTCTGTAACTCTACAGCTGCTCATCCTGATGAACTGTGGATCATCTGGTCAGAGACTAACGGCCTCATAGTGTATAATCAATGCTATGATGGAACCATGTAGTTTCATTCATATCTGGCTGTATTAATACTAATATTACTGACATTTGTTAAGTGTTGAAAAAGTTGGTAAAAAGTGAACCATACAGATGTTTTATTTATTACTATTATAGATAAATATACCAGTCTCGTATTTATGGTACCATATTGTTTTTATTGTATTGAATTCTGGTATCGGGTATCATGATATTTATGGCAGGTATGTAAAATGTATAGAAGTTATAATATGAGTATCGTGACAAACAGGTAGAGACAGAACAGATTCAGGGGGAAGTCCATGAGGACTGTTCAGGCAAAAAAAGGAAGTTGGTTCATGAATGACTTTAACCATATTATATATAATGACAATGTATATTTGTTATTACTATCATTACAGGGCTGAGTCAGAGCGGAGGACCTTTTGTTCTTAAACTGTTTATTATCATTATTTAGATTTGTGGTCAGAACAATAAAATGACTGTAGTTGTGGTTCTAAAAGCTTTGAGGCTTCAAACAACGTGGATGTGGTGTGGTGACAACAACAACAAAATCACCTGCACCCCCCCCCCCCCGTTGTCACCTTTTTCACCCCTCATGAGTTTGCAGGTATGTATCATGAATAGGGGTTACAGTCGATAGATCTGTGAAGCCAAATGTTGTGCGAAACTGTGCCATAATTTGTAATGTTGTAATTCAGGTTGAATGAATATTTTCTTAGGGAGAATGGTAGTCTAGAGGTTACCAATGCTAGAAGAGAAGATGATGAGTTTAGCTTCATTTAGGCACCAGCTAACTTGAGGGAGCTCGATCCAGGATATTATTTTTCGTATATTTAGAAAGTCCACCTTGAGACCGATGTCTTTGTAGCATCACTTTACTTATACGCGGTTGTTTATTATCCCATAGGAAGCCTGTAATGTGCTTATCTAAGGTAGTAAAAAAGAGTTCAGCTAGGTACACTGGCAAACATTGAAACAGATATAAGAAGTGTGGTAGAACAATCATCTTGACAGAATTAACTCTACCTGTTCATGAAGAATTGATGGTTTTCCGTCTTTCAAAGTCAGTCTTCATTTTGGTGATGAATGGACAGGAAAAAAAGCTCTCAAATTTACGGGTGATATAGATGCCAAGATATTTGAATTCAGACTCACGCTTGTGGAAAGGCAGTTGCATTCCTGGAGTCTTTATTGCCAAATTGTTTACAGGGAAGCATTCACTTTTGGAGAAATTGAATGTATATCCTGAGACAACTTTGTGACATCACAATAAAGAACTAGAATGGGCACTCGGTAGAGCGCATACCTTCGCATATCACAAGATTGGGCATTGAATTATGAACATAAAAATTGACCGTGCTCTGGTAAAAAAAAGAGTTTGACCTTTTCATGACCTTGACCTTTGACCCGATCAATCCCAAAATCTAATCAAATGGTCCCCGGATAATAACCAATCATCCCACCAAATTTCATGCGATTCGGTTTAATACTTTTTGACTTATGCGAATAACACGCACGCACGCATACAAATACACGGCGATCAAAACATAACCTTCCGCATTTTCAATGCGAAGGTAATAAGAAAGTTTAATTACACACAACAAGTACAGGTTGAAATGTATCAGACCTTAAGCTTGTACTACACGACCTTCCTCTCCTCTCATGCCGTCTACTCGTCGCTCTGAAGTCGTCTTTATCTCCTCTCCCCTTTCTCACTGATTTAATTCACTCATCTTTTCCAAAGCAATCCCGGTCGCCTCCTCTCGGTCCTCTTGGATCCCCCACCTTTTCACATCATTTTCCTCTCAAACCTCCAACAGCTTTTCCTTTCTCGGTCGCCCTCGGTGTCGAGTTATCTTCCCAAAGCAATCCTTTCCCCATACCTTGGCCGTCTCTTTTCCCTCCCAAGTTGTCTGCTTCATCTGGTCGAAGTGTCTTTCAAAGCCAGCCCCTCTTTTTTTCCTCAATCTGCTTCACTTCCTCCTCGACCCCGACACCTCACCGCACATCATCGTCACATTTTCTCCGCCGGCGAAATAACGGCCTGTGATGAATATTCATCCCGTTCCCGCCATAGCCGTGTCTCGAGTCGCCGTGTCGCAGAGGCCTCCGGTCCACAGACGCCACCGTGTGTTCGTCACGGGCGAGACAAGACCCACGGGAGGGTTTCTTGAGCCAGGGCTGAGGAGGGAGCGACTGGGTGAGGCCAACTGGTCCATCGGAGCCACGTCACACCAGGGTTCAAACCCATCCCAGATATGAGAGCGACTGAAGGAGCGCAGAGTCGGCAAAACATTTAACAAAAGCCTGGCGTATACGGCAGCGTCTGACATCTTTTCCAACAAGCTGTGTCATTGTTTTGGCCATTATTCTGATTTTCGTCATTGATTGCTGTCGGGATGTAATTTAAACCAATATGAGAAAACGTGTTTTTGATGGGTATTACCAACGCCAGCTTTCAGCCGTTTCCACTGTACAATGCACACCTGTAGGACGGGGGACATCATGTGTATCGTTTGATAGTTCTTAGTTATTTCGTAGCACCTTGCCAAACAAATCACTTTCTGTGTGAATAACTTTAGATTTCAACACTTTAAGACAAACTTTTTTTTTTTTATTATTAGTGTTGAGAATCTCACATACACATATTTCAATTTTTCAGATTCTATGTATAAAGAGAAGTAAAAAAATAAATTAAAAAAACACATACAAATAATGAAACAAAGACAATACCATAGTAACAAAACTATAAATAAATCAGGGAGGAATCATTTTCCATAGAGTAAAGAAATACAGTCAGGCCATTTATCTGTGACCGAGAAACTTAATTTTAAATTTTATTTTAAAATGTATTTAACCAGGAAATGCCTCATTGAGATTAAAAATCTCCTTTACAAGAGTCCTGGCCAAGGACTATGAACTTCTATTCTCTATGAAAATAGAAGTTCTATTTTCTATGAAAACAGAAGTTTCAGGTTCGATTAGAAAAACAAGCACTTTCAGGATGAATATCTCCTGGATGGATGCACAGCAAAGGCCGAAAATCACCCAGATAATAATAACGTGTGAACAGACTCTCTGCAAAGTATGACTCAGGTCAAATAAAGCAGAACAATAGTTGGAGAGTTTTTAGGAAAGAGAATTTAGGCGAGGTCTCTAAAATTTGCATTTGGGCACATTGGAGCACCATCTGTGCCATTTGACTTTTCTCATGTACCAAACCATTTATTTCACTTTCACTTTTGGTGTCCAATACATCCAAATACATCATTCTGTGGCTTTAAAAAAAAATCACAGCATGAATAAAACCAAAAGTATGACTCAAGTCAACCCAACTCAGCTCACACAGGAGCACAAACCTCCGTCAAAGAAAACATCTATAACCAGATGAATTTCCCTCCAATTCTTTCAATCTATATTGAAGTTAAGGAAGTTATCGTGTTAATTCTGCCATCTTCTAGATGTATCTGGACGTATCGCCTTGATATCACAAACCCTTTGATGGGAACCGTAGCTTTGATAATACAGTTAAACCGGGGCGTTTGTTTAACTCATACACGTGATCCTAATTGTTGGCGCATTTAAAATGACCAGGGTTGTAAAAAAAATAAAAAAATAAAAGATGTTCCTTTCACAGAGGCACAGATTGTACACACCAACAAGATACTGTAGTTCAACGCTGCAGATGCTTTTTTTTTTTTGTATGTGCCCAAAGCAGTGTGGAATAAAAATAGTGTTAATGGTTAAAAAGAGAGCAGGGGTCAGATGGGGGGGATGGGGGGGGGGCATCGACATGATTGAAGTTCCAGCCCTAATTAACTGAAGATCACACAGTTGGCGAGCTGGAGGGGTCATTATGTTGAAGAGCGCTGAAGAAGCCCATTAGGGGTTTTCCAAAGCCGGAACCACGACTCCTCCCCTTTGGTTTTCTGGTTCTCCATAAAAAGACACATGGCTGATTCTGCTGGCCTGTTTAATAAACGTGTTACCTCCACTGAATCTGAAGAAACGTGTGCAGTCATCCACGTGTGTGTCTGAGGACTCAATCATTCCCACACACTATCATACATTCACTGAGCTCGTGCACACAGAGTGTAAGCGGTGGGGAAACTTCATCCTCCAACAACTGAGCTAAGCCATGAGCAAAATACCAAAGAACAAAATCGATGCTTTCCACAAACTGAGCACTGCTCACAAAACAAACCCGAGAAATATCGACTTCCGCGTTAGCCCCGCAAAAGAGATGGTAAACTAAACAATGTACGAATGATTCCCTGAACAGCCAGAAAAACATGAATTACAATATCAATACATGCAGCTGTAGCGGGGCTGGGTGTATTAAGTCTTTTACAACGGTGTGTGTGTGGAGATCAGTCATTCATGCTCCTCTGACCGTTATAAGGATGTTCTGAAACTGGGCACTTCGCAAATGATGGAAAACAGGCTTCCGGACGCGCGTGAATTAATTTATCAACGTTTAATGGCAGGAAGTGTAAACAAACATTCAAGGCCTCACGATCGTGGTCTTCCTGATGGTCTCGGCTCCTCAGGATCCAGCCTGAAGCCCTCGGGGTTCCGTCGAAAGAGAAAGCTCTCTCTCCATCTACAGAGTATTGGTCTCAAAATCAGCCGATCCTCGCTCTCCAAGGTGAGTCCAGCCTTTAACACGTAGTGATTGGTTCAAAGTCCTGCTAGAACAATGGAGGGGTCGAATGTCACTGAACCCCGGGTCAAAACGTCACTTCCGGTCATGTCACTAAACAAGTATTTTCACAATAAAAGTCCTGTCTATTATTGTCAGTCACTTCACGGATTTTAACCGGCTTCGACAATCTATAATACTAACATAGTCACTCTCATGAACATACATTAATTCTTGCCATTTACATTTGCATAGAGTAAACAGTCCCCCTATGCGTCATAATACATTAATAACAATATCAATATTCTCCCTAATATTTCCTAATATAATATCTTTACCTTCGCATTGAAAATGCGGAAGGTTATGTTTTGATCGCCGTGTATTTATTTATTTATTTGTATTTGTGTTCCTCGCATAACTAAAAAAGTATTTAACCGAATCGCATGAAATTTGGTGGGATGATTGGTTATTATTCGGGGACCATTTGATTAGATTTTGGGATCGATCGGGTCAAAGGTCAAGGTCACGAAAAGGTCAAAATCTTCTTTTTACCATAGCGCGGTAAATTTTTATCCAATTGGCATGCAACTAATGCCAAAATGTTCATAATTCAATGCCCAATATTGTGATATGCAAAGTTATGCGCTCTACCGAGTGCCCGTTCTAGTTCTATATGTATTAATTTAAAGCATAAGACCTCTGCACATCCATCCATCCATCCATTATCAATACCGCTTATCCTCATTAGGGTCGCGGGGGCGCTGGAGCCGATCCCAGCTGACATAGGGCGAAGGCAGGGCACATCCTGGACAGGCCGCCAGTCCATCGAGGAAGACCTCTGCACATGTTATCAAAATACACTATTACAACCTAACACCGTGAACATCTCAGCAGCATCTTCTACATTAGTCGCCAAAACAGAACCAATCAGGACAACAAGGGGCATCAATGGAAATGGAAAAGACAGATGTACTCTGAACATTTTCAACATGTGTACTTTGAATGTGCGTGTTGCTGAACACAAGTCCTTATTTGTCGGTTTGCTTATGCAGGATGGGGCAAATTCACTGGGATTCTCACCCATAGTTGTTTTTTTTGTGAAGCACACTTTCAAACTTTGTTTCAGGGGCGATTCTGAAAGATACAACTTGAGGCCTTTAGGTGGTTTACTAATAATTTACACAACGGCCTTTCAAATATGAAGATCTTCTGCTTTTCTCTTGTGAATATTGTTAGAAATTTAATTTGTTTGAGTTTTTGACTGTTAGGTAGACGAAACCAAAGATAAAACTTTTCATTTTTCACAATGTTTTGACCTTATATTTGCACCATTTTTGATGAAGTAAACAATAAGCAGATTCATCAATAATGAAAAAGGATTATGAGCAGCAGCACTTATACATGTCAATCTACTCTTACTCATGATAATCAAGTACATTGTCACACTCTGGTACTACTGTTTTCACTTAAAGGATCTGAATATCTTTCCCCTATTTATTTTACAACAGCTTTATAGTTTTAAAATAAAGTCTGCAAATGTAGTAAAGAAACGTGTAAAATGGCTCAAGGAAAGAATTTATGTTTTTTTAAGAAAAGTGAAGATAAAATCAGTACAAAAACAAAGATATGTAAGAATATGTGGGGGAAAAAACGAAGAGGCCTAATTGGCCTCAGATGCAGGGATCAGGTGATGCGTGTCTCTTCATATTAGGTGCAATAGGGATGGAGGTGGCAGGACAGGAGAGCGGAGGCACAGTCTGCCAGGGACAATAAAGAACATTACAAACGATACCCTGAGTGTGCATATTCCCTGGAGCTGGAGCGGAACCCGAGGGATGTGACAGGAGTATGTGCCACTCACTTATTTAGGTGTGTGGCATAGTGGGTAGTTTACGCTCTGCAGGTGATGAACAAAGGGAATTTTCAAAAGGGATACGATTAGATTAGATTAGATTCAACTTTATTGTCATTACACATGTGCAAGTACAGAGCAACGAAATGCAGTTTGGCATCCTATAGTATCATAATAAATACAGGATATACAGATTATAGTTAATAAAGCGCTATACAAGAGGGCGGCTTAAGGCCGCAAAATGTTGGCATTAGTTGCATGCCAATTGGATAGAAATTGACCATTGACGCGCTATGGTAAAAAGAAGATTTTGACCTTTTCATGACTTTGACCTTTGACCCGATCGATCCCAAAATCTAATCAAATGGTCCCCGAATAATAACCAATCATCCCACCAAATGTCATGCGATTCAAGAAGATTTTGACCTTTTTCATGACCTTGACCTTGACCTTTGACCCGATCGATCCCAAAATCTAATCAAATGTTCCCCGGATAATAACCAATCATCCCACCAAATGTCATGCGATTCAAGAAGATTTTGACCTTTTTCATGACCTTGACCTTTGACCCGATCGATCCCAAAATCTAATCAAATGCTCCCCGGATAATAACCAATCATCCCACCAAATTTCATGCGATTCGGTGTAATACTTTTTTACTTATGCGAATAACACGCATACAAACAAATAAATAAATAAATAAATACACGGCGATCAAAACATTACCTTCCGCATTTTCAATGCGAAGGTAATAAGTTTAGACAAAACAGTAGACAGATGAAATTAACATTTAAATAATGCGGAGATACAAACATAAACTATCTGGGGTTGCTAAACTAATGCAGATATTACTACTAATTAATCGTCCATTTGTATTGGTGGTGCATAATGGTGACGAGGAACAGGAGCTCATAGTTTGCCCACCTTTTTATTATTATTCCTAACCACATCTCTGGCAGCAGAGACATTGCCATATGACCTAATTATCTCTCATTAGTGGCCTCAGTGATCACAGGGCCTTTTACAGCTCCCTCTACTCTGTCTCACATAGGAGGGGATTTCAATTAGGAGTGCCTCCAGCGCTGCATGCCCGCCTCACTTCCACAGCTGAGCCACACTGTCACCTGCATAGCCAAGCGGCAGGCAGCCCGGCACTCACGGAAAGCTCCCACAAAAGTACGGGAGTGTTTCTGCGGCTGGTTTTTCGTATTCATTCCCTATCGCGCGGTCATCAACGAGACAAAACAACGAGACAGCTTGAAGAGGTATCTTCTTTCAGTGGAGAGAACGAGAACCTTTTATGCCGTCTGCTGCGAGCCGCACATCTTGAAAAATACACTACCGTTCAAAAGTTTGGAGTCATCCAGACAATTTCGTGTCTTCCATGAAAACTCACTTTTATTTATCAAATGAATTGAACATTGAATAGAAAATATAGTCAAGACATTGACAAGGTTAGAAATAATGATTAATATTTGAAGTATTCATTTTGTTCTTCAAACTTCAAGCTCAAAGGAAGGCCAGTTGTATAGCTTATATCACCAGCATAACTGTTTTCAGCTGTGCTAACATAATTGCACAAGGGTTTTCAAATCAGACATTAGTCTTCTCAGGCGATTAGCAAACACAATGTACCATTAGAACACTGGAGTGATAGTTGATGGAAATGGGCCTCTATACACCTCTGGAGATATGTCATTAGAAACCAGACGTTTACACCTAGAATAGTCATTTACCACATTAACAATGTATAGTGTGTATTTTTGATTAATGATATCTTTATTGAAAAAACAGTGCTTTTCTTTGAAAAATAAAGACATTTCTAAGTGACCCCAAACTTTTGAACGGTAGTGTACATAAGGGAAAAACTATGTATTGTAGCGCGTCTCCCCGTCTCAGGTAAATGGCACGTGGAATGCAGAGTCTCCGGCGTTGCGTAGTGACAGCAAATGCCTCCATCAAGCACGATTCGGCAGATATAACTAGGACAGGGGGGGATAATGTAAGCTGCACCCACATTATTCAGATGAAAAGCAAAAGTCGGATTGATGCGAGGAAGAAACAAGAGGAGGACAGACGGCAACAGAGGAGGCTTCAAGTTGAGTAGCGGGCGAGGAATAACTCCCCGGTGCCCTCCACAAGCGCTGATCAATTATCTCTCCCCCTCAACCCTGATGCCAAATTACTCACCCTAATTAACAGGGCAACGAGAAACACCAGTCAATACGGCGGGATTGATAATTAACCCCTTGTCTTCTCAATCGTCTCTCCAGAAGGTGAAATTGAAATTGATTGAGATTACGTTTAGTTGGCTAATCGTGGCAGCTTACGCGTGAAGGAGGGTCGACTAATGGCATGCGAGTCGTTATCAGGCATCAGAGTGATATCATTGAGGTTATGTGACTACTGCTGAATATATGGCACTATTTTCAAGCCGTGAGGGGGCTGTACAATTTAAACTAATACATATAGAAAGATATTGAAATAGGAAATATTAGGGAGAATATTGATATTGTTGTTAATGTGTTATGATAAATATTATATATATATATAATAATATATAATTATATATATATAATTATATATATATATAATAATATATAATAATAAAGTAATAATAATAATAATAATAATGTGTTATGAAGCATAGGGGTACTGTTTACTCTATGTATATGTCAATGGCAATAAGTAATGTTATGTACACTACCGTTCAAAAGTTTGGGGTCACTTAGAAATGTCTTTATTTTTCAAAGAAAAGCACTGTTTTTTCAATAAAGATAACATTAATCAAAAATACACACTATACATTGTTAATGTGGTAAATGACTATTCTAGGTGGAAACGTCTGGTTTCTAATGAAATATCTCCAGAGGTGTATAGAGGCCCATTTCCATCAACAATCACTCCAGTGTTCTAATGGTACATTGTGTTTGATCATCGCCTTAGAAGACTAATGTCTGATTAGAAAACCCTTGTGCAATTATGTTAGCACAGCTGAAAACAGTTATGCTGGTGATATAAGCTATACAACTGGCCTTCCTTTGAGCTTGAAGTTTGAAGAACAAAATTAATACTTCAAATATTAATCATTATTTCTAACCTTGTAAATGTCTTGACTATATTTTCTATTCAATGTTCAATTCATTTGATAAATAAAAGTGAGTTTTCATGGAAGACACAAAATTGTCTGGATGACCCCAAACTTTTGAACGGTAGTGTATGTTATGTATGCAAGAAGTAATGTTATGAATGTTGCATGAGAGTGAATGTTAGTTTAGTATTTCAGATTGTCGAAGCCGGTTGAAGCCCGTGAAGTGACTTTAATGCGGACAATAACAGACGGGACTTTTATTGTGAAAATACTTGTTTAGCGACTTGACTGGAAGTGACGTTTTGACCCGGGGGTCGTGACGTTTGACCTCTCCATTCTGATATCGGACGTTGAGCCAACAGGAAGGTGTTAGAGGCTGAACTAACTTTGAGAGGAGCTGATTGGCTGATTTGCAACTAACACACGTCGTACTGGGGAAGCCTCTTCAAGATTCAAGATTCAAGATTCAAGATGTTTTTATTTGTCACATACACACACAGGGTGTGCAGTGAAATGAAAGTGGCAATGCTCAGCAGGAATGTGCAAGGGCAACAAGTACACACTATTTACAATAAAAACAACACAATATTTACAGTAAGTGTGTGTGTGTGTGTGTGTGTGTGTGTGTGTGTGTGTGTGTGTGTGTGCCTAAGAGGGGCAGTTGTGTGGGTCTATGTGGGGGTCCTGGTGAGGTCGGAGTTCACAGTCCTGATGGCCTGAGGAAAGAAACTCCGTCTCAGTCTCTCTGTTCTTGCAGCGTGACTACGGAGGCGCCTGCCTGACCGCAGCAGCTGAAACAGTCTGTTGTTGGGGTGGTGAGGATACTTCATGATCCTGCCGGCTCTGGTTCTGCACCTCCTGGTGTACAAGTCCTGCAGGGTGGGGAGTGTAGTTCCAATAGTGCGCTCAGCCGAACGCACTACTCTCTGCAGAGCCTTCCTGTCCTGAGCGGAGCAGTTGCCAAACCAGGCTGTGATGCTTCCTGTCAGGACACTCTCTACAGCTCCAGAGTAGAAGGACTGAAGGATCCTCTGGGAAACTTTAAATTTCCTCAGCTGCCTGAGGTGGTAGAGGCGCTGCCTTGCCTTTCTCACCAGAGTGTCTGTGTTCGTTGACCATGTCAGATCCTCGGTGATGTGGACTCCCAGGTATTTATACCCGCTCACCCTCTCCACAGTAGTCCCGTTAATCCCCAGTGGTGAGTACGTCCTCTGTTGTTGTACCCTCCTAAAGTCCACAATCAGCTCCTTAGTTTTGGTGACATTCATGATGAGGCTGTTGTCCTGGCACCAGAGTGACAGATCAGCAACTTCCTCCAGGTAGGCCTTCTCGCCGTTGTCGGAGATCAGGCCCACCACCACTGTGTCATCCGCAAACTTGATGATGGTGTTGAGCTGAACCTGGCCACACAGTCATGTGTGTACAGGGAGTACAGTAGGGGCTGAGGACGCAACCCTGGGGGATCCTGTGTTCAGGGTGAGGGGTTTGAGGTGTGTCTGCCCACCCTGATCATCTGTGGCCTGGCGGTCAGGAAGTCCAGGATCCAAGCACACAGGCAGGTGTTCAGTCCCAGCTCAATCAGCTTGCCGCCCAGTCTGGAGGGGACTATGGTGTTGAAAGCTGAACTATAATCAATGAACAGCAGTCTCACATAGCCCCCCCTCTGGCTGTCCAGATGAGAGAGTGTGGTGTGCAGTACCTGGGAGACAGCATCATCCGTGGATCTGTTTGGGCGATAAGCAAACTGCAGCGGGTCCATGGAGGAAGGGAGGAAGGCGCAGATGTAGTCCTTTATCAGCCTCTCAGAGCATTTCATGACCACCGAGGTGAGGGCCACCGGTCGGTAGTCATTCATACATGCTGGAGAAGCATTCTTGGGCACAGGGACAATAGTGGATCTCTTGAAGCAGGTCTGGACCACGGACTCAGCCAGGGAGAGGTTGAATATTGTGGTGAACACTGGAGCTAGCTGGTTACCACAGGTCTTCAGTACTCGCCCAGATATGCGATCTGGACCTGCAGCTTTCCTGGTGTTCACCCTCAACAGAGCCCTCCTCACACTGTGCTCGGTCACAGAGAGTGTGTGTTCATCCCCAGCGGTAGAACTCACCTCGGCTACGCTTAACGGTGTTGTTGTTAGCGGCGAGCTATCGCTGTTGTTGCTAGCCTCAAACCGTGCATAAAATGAGTTCAGGTCGTCCGCTAGGGATGCGTCGGCACTCACCATTGCGCGGGGTCTGCTCTGGTAGTCTGTGATAGTCCGTAGCCCCTGCCATAGGCGCCTGGTGTCGCGCTGCTCCATCTGTGATTCCACTCTGTCTCGGTACCTCCTTTGGCTTCTTCACCGCCTCCTCAGTCCATAGACCGCTGCCTTGTACTGCCCATGTTGCCGGGTACAAGACCGGAGTTATAGGCAGCAGGACGGGCGATCACAGCTTCACCGATGGATCTACCAACCCACGTCTTCTGGTTAGGAAAGACCCTAACTTTACCGTGGGGACGATGGTGTCCGCTAAGCGTTGCTATGAGGCTCATTGCTACTTCAAGAACTCGCTGACGTCACTGGAACTGGATTGGATCATGTCCCAGTCGACGACACGCAGAGCGTCCTGTAGCTCAGCCTCTGATTGGTCAGACCACCGCTTTACGTTCCTCGTCACTACCGCTTCCCGCGCGATCTTTTGCCGGTACTCTGGTAGCAGGAAAATGGCGGCATGGTCTGATTTGCCGAACGGAGGGAGAGAGACAGCCTTGTAGCCTCTCTTGAATGGCGTATAGCAGTGGTCCAACGTTCTTTCCCCTCTGGTAGCACACGTAATGTGCTGGTGAAAGTTCGGCATGACTTTTTTTAGGTTTGCCCTGTTAAAGTCCCCAGCCACCACCACAGCCGCGTCGGGATATTTGTTCTGATGCCGACATAACACATCATGTAGGTCCGATAGTGCTACGTCGGTGTCCGCTTGTGGTGGTATGTAGACGGCTGTGGTGATGACCGAGCTGAACTCCCGGGGAAGGTAGAATGGACGGCATGAGATCGTCAGATGTTCCAGGTTCGGCGAGCAGGAACGAGAAAGAGTCTTAATGTCCTTGGGGTCGCACCACTTGTTGTTAGTCATGAAGCAAACCCCTCCACCCTTAGATTTACCAGACTCTTCCCTTCTGTCTGCACGGAAAACAGAGAAGGACTCGGTTGGGCATATGACTCGATCCGGCACCAGCGGGTTCAGCCATGTTTCCGTCAGACAAAAGATGTTACAGTCCCTCATGTCCCGTTGGAATCTGATCCTTGCCCTGACATCATCCATCTTATTTTCCAGAGACTGGACGTTAGCAAGAAGGATGCTGGGCAGAGGTGGGCGGTGGGCTTGAACTCTCAGTCTGTTCCGAATTCCGCTCCGTTTCCCTCGATGTTTTCGTCGTCTCCCGTAGTAGCGGCTCCACTGTTGTTGATGTGGTTCGCTCGTACGATCTCTGCCGGCCACGCTGGATCGATGGAAAAAGTGGACAAAAACCCTTGTTTTGCGCAAAAGTTTATGTCCAAAAGTGTGCTGCGGTCGTATGCTGTTAGTGCCGATGTGTTTGTGGCAAAGAAAATATTAAAAATAAACACAAAAACTAAAAGAGCGCACAATCTCCGCGGAGCTACCTCGACGGCGTCTGGACACAGCCTCTCTTCTCGTCTTGATGCCGGTGAGGCAGCAACACCTGCTTCCTTGGAGCTTGTACCAGCTTTTGGTTATTTATAAACTTTCGTTTATACTCCTTGCCATTAAATACTGTTAAATTTGATTCATCGCATTCTAGTCCTGATTTCCATCGAGCGCGAGGGGCCCCCATCATAACTCACTCTTTAGGTCTCAGAAAAGGATGACTTTCAATGCTCTTATGCACCAAATAACACTGAATGGCTAAATTCAGCCTTGGACACAAGGAACCGAACCACAACAAGACACTTCAAAACCCAGACTTCTTGTCTGCAGCGAAGGCTAACAGCACACACTTTGATTTTGATTCCCAGTTTTAATCTACCCTGTTTAATTGCTGCAAAATCATGATCAGTCATTGGTCAACGTATGAGTCTGTTAGCTTTGTCAGGTTGATTTTAAAGTTACATTAAACTCTGGACTATCAGAACTACTATCGGAAAAATGCAGTGCAGGTAAAAAGTCATTGTGAGCAATATTATGAGTAATGATAATATTATAACAGTTAGTTTTAAATCAGTAGTAGTAAATCACGGAGCTGATAATATTTCCCATGGTTTTAGCAGTTTATTTGACTTATTTTTACAGACTAACGTAAACAACACCTGAGGTCCATTGTCTCCACGCTGTAGCCAGCTCGCGTTAGTTGGGTTAGCTAACAACTCGGGATTCCAATCCCAACGGCGCCGCAGATGTGAGGATACCTCACATCTTTTTATTCTTTAAAACAGTTTCTTACGGCCAGCACCACCATTTAAAACAACTTACTTCAACTTTCCTTTCGCTTCTTCATCTCTAGCTAAAGTCTACACCTGTGGGAGCAGCAGCCACGGCAACAGACGAACCTCACGAGCGAGCGTTGCCAGAGTTTAACCGCCACGATCGAGAACGCCGGTGTTACAGTTTATCAGGCGGCCCTGTTAACTGCTGATATTCGGTTGAATGTTGTTGACATGGATCCAATCTTATTCTGGGGTACAGGTGATGGTGACTTTTTCTTTGCTCCGGTTTGAAAAGGCATCAGACTTCAGGCGGGAAAAGCCTTGAAACCTGCTACAATGATCGAGGACGGTTGGAAAGCTGCGGACAGAAATATTTCTCATCACGACTCAAAGTAAATGAGCTATCAAATATTGCGGCCCACGGTAGCCAGAAAAAGATAATTTGGGGTTGATGGATGACGCCCACATTGTTAGCACAAATTGTGAATCCATCCCCAATGTCAGGATGAAATTGAAGCATCATGTGAAAGGAGAACCACAGCTTACCTGGCTATTATTCTGCGGAGCAGAAATATCAGTCAGAAATCCTAAGGGTCCCATGGGTGCTGCCGAACTCTTTGGGGGAGTGGTGTTGCATTATTCAGCAAGAATATCGTCTATTTCTACATAGTTCTTCTTATTGCTTGTCATTGGTCCTTCCAGGTTTGAATCTTTCAAAATCAGATGAATTCATGCAACTTCTAAACTCGGGTTTCCTCAAAGGACTCTGGTGCGCCGAAACACTATATACCACTTTTGTCCACATTTTGGACCGCAAAAATCAACACAGAATTAAAGTTCATCACAGATCACAGAACCTTTAGTTGAATGGTTATCATGTAAATGCCTTTTGTGTCACAGTTTAGCTCCATACCTTCCTTTTTTCATAGTTAAATTCATCCTGCCTGCATTAACTCCTGTCATTCCAGATCCTGTCATCCTCACCTGATTGTCTCATTCCCTTCACCTGGTCCTCACGCCCGTCTCACCTGCAGCCCATCCCCTCATTAGTCCCTCACTATTTAGCTCCCTCACTTCCACTTGTCCTCTGCCAAGTTGTCTTGTGTTTTCGTGCCAAGTTCTCCAGCGTTATTAGAGTATATTCCTGTCTGAGTCGTGCTTTTGGGTCCACTCTAACAGCACCGTGACATTTTGTAAGCAGACAGTTGAGAGAGGTGCAATGCAGAGAGGAAGAAGCAATGCAACACCTGAACAAGGATTGGGAGTCATGGCGTAGAAATGGGAGAATAGAGGAACAAAAGTCGTGGAAAGAATGGAAATCATTTGGTGCCGTGCAGGAGTATCCCACTCCAAATTCACCTTGTACTCCTCACAGACCCAATGTGATACAAGGAACTTCAAACCTGACACAGGATTCAAGAGTACAAATTCCGGGACCAGAAAGGGACAAATGTGTTTTTCTTTTAAACACCGAGATGGGACGGGAATAAATACATTGGTACCGAGCTAAAAGGGAAGAACTTTTTACTCTTGCGTCACCTTGGAAATCACGACCGACCCAAACTGATAGACGGACGACCCCTGAGGTCCCGTTTGTGGTCACTAGATTAGTACATTTTAAACTAGAACGGGCACTCGGTAGAGCGCATACGTTCGCATATCACAAGATTGGGCATTGAATTATGAACATTTTGGTTGCATGCCAATTGGATAAAAATTGAAAAAATGATAAAAAGAAGATGTTGACCTTTTCATGACCTTGACCTTGAACTTTGACCTGATCGATAACAAAATCTAATCAAATGTGATAATAACCAATCATCCCACCAAATTGCATGCGATTCGGTTTAATACTTTTTGAGTTATGCGAGTAACACGCATACAAATAAATAAATAAATAAATGAATACACAGCGATCAAAACATTCAAAAAATACTAAAAACTGCAGCTGCTGTTGTGTTGACGAGAACAAGAAGGAGGATCATTTGGCAAAGATGTGAGCAGATGTTGAACAAGTGTGGTTAGGAGGATCAAAACAGTTCCATTTCCCACATGTTCGATTAAAGATGAGGCCAACGACTCCTCGGTAAATAACATGAAGACATTTGTTTGAGTTTTTGCGAAATAATACGTTGGGGTCTCCAGAGATTCTCCCTGGAAGAACTCCTGACTGATGGATACCGCCCTGCATCCAGTCTCCTTGTGATGTTGGAAAACATCGTACGCTGAATCACAGAAGCCTGGGCCCACACACACGTGGGTAATTATTAAGCTGCCATTACAAATGAATGATTCTCCTATTTTGTGTCTCCTCAAAATAAGCAGTCATCCCCGTCATGACGGATGTGGAAGCGTTGCTATCCTGAGCGTTCCTATCGGGAGTAAAGCCCGGACGGAGCTCTGATCGGGTTACATCGGTGACCCACTTCCCCCCCCCCCCCCCTCTGATTGCCATTCCCTCTTCAAAACGGTATCACCATGCACTAAGGGGGATTCAACGTGCAGCTACTGTCTGCAGCGGATCACACGCCACGCAAAGGGGAATTAGTCTTCATTGCATAATACACAAATACTAATATACACCACTGTGTGGCACATTGCACACAACTTATTTTGCTCGTTTGAGGCTGTGTGGCACATTCTGAGACGAGCTGCTCTGAATTAAGTGGCCCTCAAGGGGACCCGAGGACACAGTTGAACCTGCTCCCCCTCTCCCCTCCCCAAATAAGACCATTTGACCCAAGAGATCAAAACTAATGGTGCATTCGGGTATGTCTAGTCAACAGACAGCATTTCCATAATTCCCAGGTTCACAGTATGAGCATGGTGAGAAAAATATTGTTTTGAGCAGTACAGCTCACATGATTCCATCTTGGTACCATTGGCCAATTTATTAATAGAATCACGAGGTTTTGAAAGCAGGAATTAAATTAATTGTTTTTCCAGACATGCAATAGAGTTCTTCAGTCCCATGAAACAGTTGAAGAGAATATGTGATGGTATCAGAATCATTTTTATTTGTCAGGCATGGAAAAAACATACCAAGAATATGACTCTGATTAAATATAAATATTAAATATTTGTGCTCTTCTTTGCCAGCAGCATAAAGAAGATTAAAAAAGATACAAACAATAAATAAACAACAACATGTAAACTTTATAAGACATGCTGGATATTGTAACCAATAAATAATACAGTCGTAGAATTGTGCAGCGCACAAATAAGCTGGAAGCGCAAGATTCTGACCGATTGAAAGGAAACCAAGAAAATAGAATAAAGGCGAATTGCTGTGATAACCTGTTGTTAACAACATGTTGAGGCTGCTAACGAGAACAAACTGTGAATTCTCCCTCTGGATTTCTATTATTTACAGCCTGCAGTGGCTTTTGCATTGGTCTTGTTCAGGTGATATATTTACGAGTCCCACATGCGTCCAAAAGTCCGGGTACATGCGATGTGGTCTTGTGATTTATCTTGACTTCCTGTTTGATCAGGATTTCCGTGATGCTCCATTAAACAACTCATCAGCGCACAATAAATAGCCTGGAAATTGTTCTCCAGGTATGTTTTCCAAATCAAGGACAAAGGCTTAGTTTCAACACCGAGGGACTCCGGGAGACGGGAAGTCGGGCGTCAAACACCTCGTATTGAATTATGGTGGGTAGTTCTTTATGAATGAAATAAAACACAAAGTGCCAGGTGTCCATTTAAAATGTAAAAATATGATAGAACATAAGGCAGTAAAGGCTGTTTTTCAAATATCTATAAAATAAGGCAGTAGAGGCTGTTTTTCAAATATCTATTCTCCTGTTTTTCATGTCACGTCATGTCGGCATTATTCATACTTCACTTGCGTCTTTTGAGAAGAAACCTCTTTAAATGTGCATGTGGCACATATTCACCTCGATGATAGATTGATTCTAATTCATTCATACATCTCCGAACTTTAGTCGCTCAGCTGTGTTTCAGAAAGATGTTCAAAACAATTAACAAGTATCTACATATATTTGTATGGGGAAAAAAGTAATATTATGAGAATAAAATCACAATAAATACAGAAACATTTAGTCAAGTGGAACAATAGCTTCAGCCAATGTACGGCAACACGACTAGAACCGGTAGGAATACTCATGGCAATTTATCATGTTTATTTATGCTAATGATTACCTTTTGCTTAAGATTATTTCCGGCTTTGATATGTGACTGCGCGTCTTATTTATATGTTATCAATAAATGATACAATTATAATTGCATCCGTGCCTCAAATTGAGCAAAAGAGAATGCTGCATTGCGTTGCTGCCTGTGGACACAGGAGATATGTTGTTGTTATTATTACCTTCACATTGAAAATGCGGAAGGTTATGTTTTGATCGCCGTGTATTTATTTATTTATTTGTATGCGTGTTACTCGCATAACTAAAAAAGTATTAAAGCAAATCCCATGAAATTTGGTGGGATGATTGGTTATTATCCAGGGACCATTTGGTTAGATTTTGGGATTGATCGGGTCAAAGGTCAAGGTCATGTAAAGGTCAAAATCTTCTCTTTACCATATTTTTTATCCAATTGGTATGCAACTAATGCCAAAATGTTCATAATTCAATGCCCAATCTTGTGATATGCGAAGGTATGCGCTCTACCGAGTGCCCGTTCTAGTTTATTTATTTATTTATTTGTATGCGTGTTACTCGCATAACAAAAAAAGTATTAAACCGAATCGCATGAAATTTGGTGGGATAATTGGTTATTATCCATGGAACATTTGATTCGATTTTGGGATCGATCGGGTCAGTCATGAAAAGGTCAAAATCTTCTTTTTACCATAGCGTGGTCAATTTTTATCCAATTGGCATGCAACTAATGCCAAAATGTTCATAATTCAATGCCCAATCTTGTGATATGCGAAGGTATGCGCTCTACCGAGTGCCAATTCTAGTTATTATTATTATTATTATTATTATTATTATCAGGTGTAAAGAGACGGCAGCTCTAGGAAATGGCCTCCTGGACGCTCCTCGATAGGAGAGCTAATGCTGCATTGTTTCTCCTGGTTGCCGACTGCAGAACCGGGTGTATCAACCAATTGTTAAGTGGCTTGGCACAGAGAAAACTACACACACACACTTCCTGTTTTCCTGCCGGGCTTCACACACAGGGGATTCTCCACAAATGAATAATACATCTTCTCCATTTAATTTGGATAGCAGCCCTTAATGAGGCACTTTTTGCACAGCGTCCGCCCCCCCTCTGTCTGGGCTCCCACGTGCCATCAGCACAGTGTGGTTAATTCTGAGGCCGTTAATGGACTGTGGTAAACCGGCGAAGGGGCAAAAAAAAAGCGAGAGACGTTCATACTATTCGTATTTTAAGGGCCTGCAAATTGACTGGTTTATTTACGCAAAGTAACAGAGTGGCAGCAGCCCAAAGATGAAGGGGAAAAAAGACAATCTTGTGACTTCAAAGCCTGCCAGCTCGACTTCCAAGAAACGGCGGAGGAAATGTGACTGACTAGCAGTCGCGGCGCTTACAGGCACGACTGGGTCGGCTCGCACGGAGCTCTGTTGATTCACGGCCAAACACACGAGACATCAAACATTAAAAAGGTGCTTTTTTTTAATAAAGTACTGTGGGTAGCATTTTTAAAGCTCCATTAATCACGCTGGAATATTAACGCTGAGTCAAACGAAAGGCGTCGCTCACGATGATGAACTCACTGAGACTCTTCACGCACCCGGCAGCTCTTCGGAGATTTTTTAAGTCGGTTTTAGCCATTTGCTTTTGGTTTAACGGCCCGTTTACTGGATACTTTAATAAATCGACTGCGCGCCACCTGCCTGAAACCAAATGGCGGAAAAACACAGTTGTCGACCGAATCGCCGCCCGATCTCAGTTCAGGGATTCAACGAGACCCGGTGTCTCAAAGACGGCAGATTCTGCCAGTTGAAGAAATCAATCAGCCAATCGGCGCTTTGAAGGCCGGATTAAGAATGTTGATTTCAATATGTCGAGGAGATAATGGGCACAAATGGTACCAAATATGGAGAAGTTCAACACAACAGTGCACGCTCTCTTTATTCAATCGCTACGAGCAAAAAACAAACAAACCCCCTCCGAAGTGCGTTAAAGCTTTTTTTGGCAAACACGTTAGCAAAGCATTGAGCGTTGACCCCTCCAGCAGACACGGAGCAACATTAGCATCCATCAAGAGTCGTGCTTGTGTCCATCCGATGGGATTTTTAGAGACATATCTGTCTCTTATTGCTGTGTGTTTAGATTGTTTGTTTGAATTGAACAGTTTTGTGTCACTTTACTCATATAGCCCCACATTGTGTTTGTGTTAACCCTTGTGTTGCCTTCGGGTCAATTTGACCCGATTCAATGTTTCACCCTCCTGTCGCCTTCGGGTCAATATGACCCGATTCAATGTTTAACCCTCCTGTTACCTTTATATTTACTAACATATTTTACCCTTGAGGTCAATATAACCCCAGCTATTAAAATCTCCAGAAAATTATTAGAATTAATATTCTTTTCCAAGTTTAAGTGTGAGGTACTTTATGTTTGTTTGTTGACTCCCGAAAGAACACCGACATTAAATATTGAATCGGGTCAAAATGACCCGAAGGCAACACAAGGGTTAAACGGGTGTGTGAGGGGTTTGTGTCCCTCAATGTACATCTACAACTATAATGCATCCAGAATTCAGCTGCTCTCCCACACCGCAGTCCTTCAAAGGCTCCGCTGACCTCCCTCTACAGGTCAGGATTCTCCTCGTCACACTCAAAGCCCTTCACAACCCTTAACCCCTTCATACCTTCCTGACCTCCTGCACCGACATGCTCCAACCCGCAACCTCAGATCTGCAGATGCCAATCTCCTCAACCCCCCCCCCCCCCCCTTACTTTGTTGAGGGGTCAGGGCCTTCTCCATTGCTGCCCCTTTCAAAACAGCAATTAAAACTAATTTATTTAAATCTACATTTAGCCTGTGATGCTAGTTTTTTATTTTGTTTCTCACTATTTTCATATTTCTTGTTACCTTCGCATTGAAAATGCGGAAGGTTATGTTTTGATTGCTGTGTATTTATTTATTTATTTGTATGCGTGTTACTCGCATAACTCAAAAAGTATTAAACCGAATCGCATGAAATTTGGTGGGATGATTGGTTATTATCCGGGGACCATTTGATTAGATTTTGGGATCGATCGGGTCAAAGGTCAAGGTCATGACAGGGTCAAAATCTTCTTTTTACCATAGCGCGGTCAATTTTTATCCAACTGGCATGCAACTAATGCCAAAATGTTCATAATTCAATGCCCAATCTTGTGATATGCGACGGTATGCGCTCTACCGAGTGCCCGTTCTAGTTTCGCTGTTGTTTCTATTGTTTGTTTAACATGTAAAGTGCCTTGAGTATTAAGGCGCTTACAATGTATTATTATTCTTATTATAATATTAATGTTGCCTTAAATCTGGTTGATAACAGCGAGTTCTTAATCCTGCAAACGTATTGTGCAAATGTATCATTATTAGCTCACCTTTTGAACTCTTCTCTACATTCCTATATATATTTAGAGTCATGATGAACTGAGCATGGTTTTATGTCTACAACAACAACCACAACATATTACTAATAGCTTGAATACTCTGAAGACACCGTCCAGTTCAAACTGGACTCGTGCTCCTGCAGAGTTCTGGCTGACGCTGGGAGGAGTTGTCTGGGAGTGTTTGTGTAATAAAGGGGTACGACCCATTAAACCCTCCCGGCCCGAGTAAAATACAGCCTCACTGTAACATTACCATAAAAGAGTCAGCCATTCCTCCTATGTCAAGTTATTGAGGAGGTCGTAACGTTTTACAGCCGCTGCTTTGTGCTGGATATGATCACGTTAGCTCGGAGCCGTGAATATCACGATCCCCGATGATGTGTCACACCACAAACAAGCCACAACCTCCGTACGGTTACTTTAATTACAGCTACTGACCGACGGCGTGCAATAAAGAAGCGGAAGGATTCCCGCTGGATTGAGAAGATACGAGTATGCATTACCAATGAGCGTGCACGTAAAGATGGAAAGGTGTTAAAAGTTGCAGGAGTTTGGAGAGTTTAGAAAGTATCCGTCTGTTTATCTGCGATTTTTTAAATAATGATGAAAAATAATCAGACTGCCTTCCATTGTGGAGGCAGATGGCTTCCTGTTTGCCACATAATCCCCTCGGAGTCGCCATCCGAGCGCGAGGAGCACGGGGCCTTTTATTCCAGTCTGGGTTACTTTATATCGCTTAGCTGATTTACTGATCAACAAATCAATTTGGGGGGGGTTAAATCTAAAGGTGCGTTCACACCAAAAGCGAAACAATTTTTTCGTGCGACCAAATCTCATGAAAAGTCAACGTACAGACGCGCGTGGCTGCGATAGACGCGATATTTTTCCGGGCGGCGCGATGTGGGCGACGCGTTTTCAGCGGCAAGATTTTCGCCCCAAGTTGAAATATTTCACCTTTGAGGCGTCATCTCGCAACTCGAGCCAATCGGCTCTTGAGTTCTCTTTCGTAGCTGGAAGCGGAAGTCTTTCAGACGTAACAGTGACTTCATCGGTGAAAGTGACCGAGCTGAGTGAGCCTACGGGTGATGTCATCAACCCAAACACGAGGGCGTCAGTGTGTGGGACGTCCACAACAAGTATGAAGCAGAACTAGCGGTTAGTTATTCTGGTGGATGGAGGAGATGATAACGGTCTCTACGGAGACGAGACACGGAGATAAGCCCCGCCCCTCACGGAGCGTCTCGACGCTTATGGCGAGAACACGGTGAACGGTCGAGCGAGTAAACTCACGCGTTTTGGGCGACGCAAAAAATAGTTTCGCTTTTGGTGTGAACGCACCTTTTAGATTGAAAAGTTTTTATTTCTCGAGCAACAACGACTGGGAAACCTACAGCGGAATCCTGGGAGCTTAATTATGAAAAAAATGGACTTGAGTTGTTTGAAGTGGTGAGATTGTCTCACGCTGACACCTGAAGACATCAGGCGCCCCAAGATCTATTGAAATGTGGACACTTTTCAGAAGCTGGGGGGGACATCAAATAAATGGCTTGAAATTGGAAATCTAACGTGATTGGAGATGCTAAGAGAGAAGCTCTTTCTTCTGCTGCTTGGTAGACTGAGCCTGGGAGGGAAACGGCAAATTCAATTCTCTCTGTGCAAATTGTGTGCGTGTCCGGAGGATGTGTTTTGAGTGAATATCGGGTATAATTTCCTCGGATTCTGGCAAAGGAACCCAACGTGAATAAATGAAGAGCCGCGCCATTAATCCGCGTTTAGCACGCCGACGCCTCCGTGCTGCACCTCAAACATCTCCCTCCTACGCGGGCATGCGGGGGATCGACTGACGGCACAGATCTGTTGTGAGTGGTGCTTAGCTGCCAGCGCTGAGCGTTCCTCCACCTCGCGCTCCAATGGGAAAACTCCACTTAGCTTCCGCCTGTGAGACGGAGTATTTGAAAATCTGGCGTCGTTCGCATGAAAGGAAATAGAAATGATAGCTAATGTATATGAATGGGAGCCGTGACGTTCAGGTATTTCACGCCGTGTGCCCTGACAGGGGCTGAAGTGAATAAGTCGTCAGCCAGGCATTGAAATTCATATTGTATGCCAGGCTGGAGCTGAAGCCCATTTTCTCCACGGCACGCTCGCCATGAGCCGAACAATAGTCGGGGAGACGTCTAATGAGGCAGGAGAGAGAAATATTAAGCGGAAAATCCTTAAACTCTGGCAGTTGGCAATGACCGGTCTCCAAATTCAATGAGTACAAATATCTTTGTTGGAGCGTCAGGCCGACGGGGATGGAGAGAACGAAACGAAGGAAGGAAGGAAGGAAGAAGAGTTTGAGCGAGTGACCGAGATGCACCGTTACGTCAGCTGATTCCGTTTTTCATTTTTTGAGTTTCGTATTGATTAATCAAGATTGTCTTGTGTGAATGTTGGACTTGTTTTTATGTTCATGTTCCGTTTTAATGTTGTTTCTATCTTTCATGCTTTTATCTCTTATTCTGTATTATTTTATTACCTTCGCATTGAAAATGCGGAAGGTTATGTTTTGATCGCCATTTATTTATTTGTATGCGTGTTACTCGCATAACTCAAAAAGTATTAAACCGAATCCCATGGAATTTGGTGGGATGATTGGTTATTATCCGGGGACCATTTGATTAGATTTTGGGATCCATCGGGTCAAAGATCAAGATAAAGGTCATGAAAATGTCAAAATCTTCTTTTTACCAACTAATGCCAAAATGTTCATAATTCAATGCCCAATCTTGTGATATGCGAAGGTATGCGCTCTACCGAGTGCCCGTTCTAGTTGTAAGGTGACTTGAAAGGCGCCTCCAAATGAAATGTATAATTATTACCTATACGTTTAGGTTTCAGGTGCTCCGCGCGAGACCTTCCCTCTGTGAGTGAGTCAGCAGCTTCCCACACGTTGCCTCTGGACTGCTGCATCTGCAGTTTGACCTTTGTGTCCCCTCTCCATCCGGTTGTTGTTGTTGTCGTTGTGTTTCTTTTGAAACGTCGGGGCTGCTAAAACTCTTTGCATTAATGAACAGTGGTGAATAGTACAGGATTCTTTATTTGCTATGATTGTATGTACTTCACTTAATGGCCTTCAGGAGCACTTTCAGAGGGAATACATTCAAAGCCAGAGCATCGTCTTTTCCACATTAAAGCAGCCGATTTGGCCGACGAGCTTGTTGCTAATCAGGGAGGAATCACCTGCGAAGTTTGGATGGAATAACAACGTGCATATTGTGTCGGGGCTTCAGAGGAACCTCCTCATGAGCCACTTCATCTTTTAACTTTGACCTCAGGGTTGGCCCTTTTCCAGGGAGACGAGCACTAAATAATCTCATGGTGCTCCATTCATGCAGCCCCGAGAGTTCTTTTCATCAAAGGGAGCGACTGTTAAACGTTAATGTCCTCGCTGTTAAATCCTGTGTGCAAAAGCAGCTGTTCACGTGCAGAGGCCTCCCAATCACAGGCGACGGAAGAGGAAACGTACACGCACACACACACACACACACACACAGTGCCGCTGCTCGCCATTTTGGTGCCCTAAAGGTGCGTTCACACCAAAAGCGAAGCGATTTTTCGCGTCGCCGAAAACGCGTGAGTTTACTCGCTCGACCATTCACCGTGTTCAGGTCATAAGCGGCGAGACGCTCCGCGAGGGGCGGGGCTTATCTCCGTGTCTCGTCTCCGTAAAGACCGTTATCATTTCCTTCTTCCACCAGAATAACTAACCACTAGTTCTGCTTTATACTTGTTGTGGACGTCCCACACACTGACGCCCTCGTGTTTGGGTTGATGACATCACCCGTAGGCTCACTCAGCTCGGTCACTTTCACAGATGAAGTCACTGTTACGTCTGAAAGACTTCCGCTTCCAGCTACGAGAGAGAACTCAAGAGCCGATTGGCCCGAGGTGCGAGATGACGCCTCAAAGTTGAAATATTTCAACTCGTGGCGAAAATGGTGCCGCTGAAAACGCGTCGCCCACATCGCGTCGCCCCAAACGCCGCCCGGGGAAATATCACGTCTATCGCACACGCGTCTGTACGTTGACTTTTCATGGGATTCGGTCTCGCGAAAAAAGTTTCGCTTTTGGTGTGAACGCACCTTAAGCATAACTCCTTCATGATTTTCACTTTCAATCGGCTCAAGCACCGAAATGTGCCTTGCGTTTCGGCCCGGGTGTCACCGGTTGTATAGGTACCCAACCCTACTTCTGAGCCACTATATATTCATATTTGGGCAAACTGACCCTTTAAAGATCTTCTCGTGCAGCTTTAGTGTCTCGAAGTATATGTTGTGTCTGTTTGGCCAAAACAATTTATTTTGAATGAAAAGAAAGCATCTGCCCCGCAGGTAATATGTGCTCCATGGGGTTAGAAGAGGTCAACTGTATGTCAACAGCATTCAGTACAAATGAATAAACATGTCTTCGATAAATGTAAGATATAATATATTTATTTTTTTCGAAAAGTTGAAGCTTACTGTCAAAGTTCGTCAGGCCACTGAGAGGAAAGAGCTTGAGAAGTTGAATGTGTATTTGTTTTTTTTGTTTTTTGGGGGGGGGGGGGGGCACCATCGTAACTTGTTTTGAGCAATTAAATATATCTCTTGTTCTGCCTGTTTTGTGACATACATTCCTAAAAGGTGCCTAATATTTCTATACTGAAATAATATCGGCATTATAATTATAACTATGATGATTTTTTAGTTGCCTATTTTTTGGTGCCCCCTTAGGACTTGGTGCCCGACGCACAGCTCGTTTTGCGCGTTATGGGAGCTGCGACACGCACGCGCACACACACACACACACACACACACACACACACACACACACAAACCCATGTACACACGCGCGCGCAAACATCTGCAGCGGAGGCGGTCATTGTAATCTCCACTTGACATTTCCTTGTGCATTTTGATCAGCTGCTTCCAGGCTGAGACCATCTTCTAAAGTCTGCGCGTGGCTAATTAGTGGAAATATTCACACGTGCAAACAATCTCGGCTCCGTTCGTTTGATGTCTCGCGGCTCACTTTCCAGTCGTCGCTGGTTGTGTCGCGTGCTGGTTTGCTGCTCTGGTGTCGCTGCCGGTCTGGTATCGTCGTGCCCGGCCTCACACTGCCCCCTAGTGGGGGCCTCCCGACCTGTCGGGCCTGATCTGAGGTCTGTTGGGAAGGTTTTAATAAAGCGATGTTATCGAAGACAAACCGCTGGATGTGAGCATTCCAAAGAGACCGGAGGTATTTATACAGACTGTATGAACTACTTGGAGCTGACAGGTCGTCAAAGATTTAATAATCAAAAAATCCCTTTCAGAAATGCTGCAAGACAAATTAAAATCCACTTCTTTGATCCATCAAAATAATAATAATGTGTGTCAAACGTATAAAGATATATTACATTTTAATTATCTGGTCCAAATGTTTGGATATTTGTGCCTTTTATAGGATAGTGACAGTCATGAAAGGGGGAAAGAGATGTGTGTGGGGGGGGGGGGGGCAGCAAACACTTACATCATATTCAACATTTGGTCTTTGGTTGACGTTTTAAAGTGTTCCACAGATTTCTGGCAGAGTTATGATTTGGGCTGTTATTTATATTGAATTGGGATTTTTAAGTGGACGTTGGTGAGGATGATGAAGAGATGTGTGAAGAGCATGCAGCAGGTGATATCCATGAGGCGAGTGCCTTTGCAGCAGGCGAGCGGCGTACAGACAGTCTAAGTACACCACCCCGATGAAAGCAATACTCTCCAAAGTGGATCCCATCTGACTAAATAAAGGAGATGGATGGCGAAGTATAGATATCTCACTTGAATTGGAAACTATTTGGGTGATCCGCCTTCAAAAAATGTTACCTCTGGAGTCCGGATGCTTTTTCTAAGTGCTGCTGGCAGAAAGGCTTTTTATTACCAGTGGTGTTTTGAGGAGGAAGAAAATGGTGGAGCAACAACTGCTTTGACATTTTGACATAATGCACCATTTCACAAGTGATGGGCTGAAACCAGAAACATCTTCAAGTGATGATTGACATTTCTTTAGACTGAAACAAAAATAAAAAATAAAAATACTTGAGAGGATCTCGTGCATTGCACCTGCATGTCTGTACACGCTGTATCTTTATCTTATTCATCTCTGCATTTTGAAACTTATTTGATTTTGTGTTATAATTAGTCCATTTGTATTTGTTTTAACAATTCAATAAAAGAAGACAACAAATTAAATAACATTTAATTTTCTCTTTTAGACGGTTGCATCTGAAGTCCTTTAAAAAAAAGTTGCTTTATTACCTTCGCATTGAAAATGCGGAAGGTTATGTTTTGATCGCCGTGTATTTGTATAAGTCAAAAAGTATTAAACCGAATCGCATGAAATTCGGTGGGATGATTGGTTAGTATCCGGGGACCATTTGATTAGATTTTGGGATCAATCGGGTCAAGGTCAAGGTCATGGATAGGTCAAAATCTTCTTTTTACCATAGCACGGTCAATTTGTATCCAATTGGCATGAAACTAATGCCAACATGTTCATAATTCAATGCCCAATCTTGTGATATGCGAAGGTATGCGCTCTACCGAGTGCCCGTTCTAGTTACCTTTGCATTGAAAATGCGGAAGGTAATGTTTTGATCGCCGTGTATTTGTATGCGTGCGTGCGTGTTATTCACAAAAGTCAAAAAGTATTAAACCGAATCGCATGAAATTTGGTGGGATGATTGGTATTTTATCCGGGGACCATTTGATTAGATTTTGGGATCGATCGGATCAAAGTCATGGTCATGAAAAGGTCAAAATCTTCTTTTTACCATTGCACGGTCAATTTATATCCAATTGGCATGCAACTAATGCCAAAATGTTCATAATTCAATGCCCAATCTTATATGCGAAGGTATGCGCTCTACCGAGTGCCCGTTCTAGTTACAAATGTATACCATATTTGTTGCCTCCACATGGCGGCCGGTAGCAGCTGACGGTGCACTGACGGAGCCAACAGTGTTAACCTGTGAGGTGCTACTATCTCTTGACAGCGAATTGTTGTTAGATGCTAAATAAATGCTCTAACTTTAAAAAGATTCACTTGAAATCCAGCCCGATGTCTTTCCATTCAAACGGACGGGCCCAACATCGCCCCCTGCTGGTTTACATTAGAACTTGCTTTTTAATCCAGTTAGCGCTGAGCTTGTTTCCCCTCTAAAATCATTCTCTTGCGTGTTCTATCATTTTTAATGCGTGATCCCCGGGGCCTCGTCATTTTGGAAAACGCACCGTGTGTCCTTGATTGCAGAGTACACAAGTTTCAAATAATACACCTCGGGTGGTGCTAAAAATGAGTTTTATTTCTTTGATGCTGAAAAAAATAGGAGAAGATCAAAGCAATTGATGTTGGCATCTAGACAGATTTTTTGTTGTCATCGCTGTGGTTTTTGATTTTGGCTGCCAGCAGAAAGAGGAAACCGGTTTGGTTTGTGTGAGACCTGGAGGAGGAGGAGCAGGAGGGTCTTCATGGGGGGGCCGGTCAGAGACAACATATGTTCACAAGTACAACATTACAGGAGGTGTTAGTGGTGTCTGGATGTTTCTGTTGTACTTCCTCATAAACAGCTTTATTCTGTATGTTGCACGACAACATCTCTACATATCATTCGATCATTTTTTTAAACAATATTTCATGTCACTTCTTACCATTATCGTCGTCCTCATACGTCTCAACAACGATGACATTTTTGGTTCCAAGTGACATTAAACAGGTCTGACTTTGACCTTTCTTTTTCCACTAAGCATTGAATCATACTTTGCTCTGCATAAAAACAAATGCTGGTTTCCTCCCACTCCTTTGGAACAAAAGGTGCATTTAGAAGTCACGGTGAGGCAATAAAGCACTTTCTGATTCACTTACACAAACAGAATCCCCCCCCCCTAAAAAAGAATAGGTGACGTCTGGTTCCTCAAGGTCACACGATGACATTTAAAGTGCGGTGAATCGGGTGAATCGAACCCTCTGATGTCGACGAGGAGGTTTTAACGAGCCTCTTCAGCGGCACTCGTTTTCTTTTCCACTCTTCAATCTAACGAACGGGATTGAAGAGTGCGATCGGAGAGCAGCGGCTGCAGGTCCGCCGGCCCCTTCCTCCTCGGTCCAGACGGTCGGCCGTGCGTCCGGCGCCCAGCGGTGAGCGAGCTCACGCGGCTCGGCTTCACTTGGCCGCCGCGTAAGCCGCCACTTCCTTCTCCAGACTCTGGGCGAAGCGGTGGTTGAGGAAGAGGAGCTGCCCGTGAGGAAGCAGGCGGCTGAGCAGGGCGTCGATGCGGTGGCTCCTCAGCAGGACCTGGAGGGGAGGAGGCGTGAGCGGCGGCGGCCGTGCGGACGCTTTTTAACCCTTGTGTTGCCTTAGGGTCATTTTGACTCGAATCAATATTACACCCTCCCCCCGCCTTTGGGTCATTTTGACCCGATTCAATGTTTCACCCTCCTGTTACCTTTATATTTACTAACATATTTTACCCTTTGGGTTCAATTTGACGCCAGCAATTAAAACCTCCAGAAAATTATTAGAATTAATATTGTTTTCCAAGTTTAAGTGTGAGGCACTTTATGTTTGTTTGTTGACTACCGAAAGAACACCGACATTAAACATTGAATGGGGTCAAATTAATCCTAAGGCGACACGAGGGTGTAATATTGATTCGGGTCAAAATGACCCTAAGGCAACACAAGGGTTAAAACCGTCGGATTTATTTACAGATGGGAATGAAATAAAGGAGACCCGGGTTCATTACTGTTGTGTTTGGAAGGGCAGTCTGAGGCCAGTCTGAGTCCAGTCTGAGGCCAGTCTGAGTCCAGTCTGAGGCCAGTCTGAGGCCAGTCTGAGGCCAGTCTGAGTCCAGTCTGAGTCCAGTCTGAGTCCAGTCTGAGTCCAGTCTGAGTCCAGTCTGAGTCCAGTCTAAGTCCAGTCTGAGTCCAGTCTGAGTCCAGTCTGCGTCCAGTCTGCTTCCAGTCTCATCTCGGCGTCATGACCCGGGTCTCACCTCGCTGCCCGGCCCCAGCATGTGCAGCGTCTCCAAGCAGTGCCGGGTCAGGTTGCGCAGCGTTCCCTCGGCCAGCAGGAGGTTCTCGTGGGGCTCGCAGACCAGCGCGAAGCCCAGACTCTGGACGGCGAGCCACAGGGCGCTCGTCTCCTCGGAGAAGGGGTCTCCGGCTCTCAGGCGTTCCACTCCGCCGTCGGCCTCCTGCAGGGCGAGCGCCTCCTCGCCGGACACCGTCTCCACCGCGAGCCGACCCGAGGCCTCCCGGGACAGAGAGACGGCGCTCCGGACCTGCCTGAGGATCGGAAATATAGAAACAGGCAGTGGACCAGTGTTCTGAATCATAATTAACATTATAATCTACCCTTTTTCTGTGGCATTTTGTATCATTTTCTGAATATAAAATGTATTCACATTCAAATTTATTAGAACATAATGTGAAATAAAATGATGTCAGAAAATATTATGTGTTTTTCTGGCCAGCAAAAAGATTTTTTACATTGATATGAAATAAAGAAAAACAAGAAATTGTATAGTGCTTCCCAGTTGCCTACTTTTGATCTCAGACATTTTATCAGTATATATTTATAACCACAGTCTTTTGCAGAATGCTTGTTTTTTCCTTCATGCTGGAAAATGAGAATGAGAAATAGACAAATTGATGTCATTACTTGACTCGAGGCAGTAGAACCGAATGGTGAGATTTCTCTTTTGACAACAACAATCAGTTACAGGATGTCATGTGGGAGAAGAGAAGACTACGCACACGCACACAAACACACACACACACACGCTGAAATAAATTATCTTTTGCTTAAAAACAAACAAGGCGGATGGAAGAACAGATTGACAGCCTCCTCTGGCTTTGTTTGATGTGTTTGACCTCGCGCGCAATCACAGAATCAGCAGGGCGCAGAGAAGATGGAGGTGCAATACAGTGGGCGGCCGGAAGAGGGCGATGTTAGCCAAGACACCAGCAATCAATAAGAAATATCTAAAACGGCAAAGAAGAATCACGTGGAGAAGAGCAGCGTTGTCTTGACCCGGGGATTCATGGGAAATGTAGTCTTTTAGAGAAACGTGTGCAGCGAGAGCAAAGAGCAAGTCCTCTCTTAAAAACGACTCACCTCGCCACCACATTGATCTTCTCCTTCTGCAAGAGCCGTCTCTCCTCCGGGCCGAGCCCCCGGTCCCGGTCGGACCACGCGGCCTCATCTGGACCGAAGACCCGGGAGTAAAGCACCCGACTCTCCC
Organism: Pseudoliparis swirei; assembly: GCF_029220125.1. Lineage (NCBI taxonomy): Eukaryota > Metazoa > Chordata > Actinopteri > Perciformes > Liparidae > Pseudoliparis > Pseudoliparis swirei. Next base: position 22,094,340 of record NC_079398.1, on the reverse strand, counting down.
CGGAGCCCAGCGCACTGACCGGGCACACGGTGTGGATCAGAAAACACCGAACCATCTTTGCAAGGGACAAGAACCTCTCTCGAACAGTGTTTACGAAGCTTTGTAATGTTGCGACCGATTCGTCACTTCCGCGTTGGTCAGCTGACCGCTCAGGGCAACCGTTGCTATGCGATATTTGATCCACCAGATGGCGCTCGCATTATATTATATTATATTGTATATTACGTTATATTATGCTATGATATTTTGTATTATATTATATTATGTTTTCATATATTATATTATGTAATATTATATTATAATATATTATATTATGCTATATTATATTGTGTGATATATTATATTGTATTATATTACGTTATATTATGCTATGATATTTTGTATTATATTATATTAGGTTTTCATATATTATATTATGTAATATTATATTATATTGTGTTATATTTTGTATTGTATTATATTACGTTATATTATGCTATGATATTTTGTATTATATTATATTGTGTTTTCATATATTATATTATATAATAATATATTATGTTATATTATGCTATATTGTGTGATATATTATATTGTATTATATTACGTTATATTATGCTATGATATTTTGTATTATATTATATTATGTTTTCATATATTATATTTTCATATATTATATTATATTATGCTATATTATATTGTGTGATATATTATATTGTATTATATTACATTATATTATGCTATGATGTATTATATTATGTTTTCATATATTATATTATATTATGCTATATTATATTATATAATATTTCCTCACAACTTCTGTTTGGAGTTTTCACCTTCTCCCAGTGAGTGTGGGTTCCCTCCAGGCTTCCTCCAAAATTATGCAGCTCAGGATCATCGGTCTCTAAATCGTCCCGTGTGACTGCGTGTGAATGATGGTCTGTCTCTATATGGGCCATGTGCTAAACTGGTGACCTGTCCAGGGTCAACCTGCCATCGCCCAATGTCAGCTGATCGACTCCAGCGCCCCATCACCCTGAATAGGATAAGCTGTTTGGGGAATGGAATATTATATCATGTTGGTGTAATATGTTGTATTATATGTATTTAAGGAAAATAACCTCGACAAGATGTTTAAGAAGGTGAAGATAGGATATAGGGCCGCAACTATCTGCTCGATAAGTCACTTCATTTTTCTATCTAAAACATCAGAAGCAAAACACAACACAAAACATTAAGATATTCAATATATTATCATAGAATAGCACTTTTCTTTATTTAAGCTTGAACAAGTGAATTATTTTGTCATTTGTTTCTGAAGAAATATTTTAAAAGGATAAAGCAGTATGATTAGATCAGATCGACACCAATGGAATTCGAAGGAAACGAGAGACTGAAACTGAATAAGAGTTTGCGAAAGTGTAGCATTGAGGAGATTAAAAGAAGGAGGCTGCGGAGAGGATGAGTGAGAGATAAAACCAGAGATCGTTTCGGGGGTCTCAGAAGACAAACAGAGGCAGCTGTTAATCCAACAGCTGCTGCTGGTCACGCTTCTTTACTCGACTGAGAGGCCCCTGCTCAGTGTGTGTGTGGAGGGGGGGGCGAGAAGAAAAGAAAGGAGACCTTCACTCTGCCGTCCCGTTAACCTCCTCACACTCTGCCGTGACACTGAGACACGCCTGATCAAGACCTGAGGACACAAAGGTTCTTGTTTGTGGGATTTCATATTTTTTGGGATTAAATCTTCCTGTTCTGACATTCCACTCTGCTTGTGAGGTGTTTCGCCCACGCTGCGTGTAATAATTAGCCCACAGCGATTTGCAGGTGAGTAAATGAGATGGATATCTGCAAGTCAATGATCAGCCACAGTCAGTGTGACAATGCAAATTGACGGTACAGACAGAATTCCACAACGGCATGTTGGGCCTCAGATTTCTTTAAAGCGGGAATCCCCGGAACCCCCGCCCCCCCCACACACACACACACACACACACACTGATGCAACAAACCAGCTGAATAAGAACATCAACAGGATGCGGGCGACGAGGAGGACCAATGACAGCGAGGCCTGCGAGTTTGAAAAGAAAGAAGCGAAAGACAACAACGTGGGGGGGAAATGAAAACATTCTGAACTCATGGTGAAATCATCTCTGCAGAGGAAGTGCAGGGAGCAGAAAGAAAAAGCTTTTAATCCTTCGCATAACATTCATAAAGAAAATAAACCGACCCCCCCCCCCCCCCCCCTGAAACCACAGTGTTTGCTACACTCCGCGTTTCGCCCTCGCCAGGTTTTGAGGCTCTTGTTTTTTCACAGGCCGTTTTGTCAGTTTACCATCAATGTCAACGGGTCGGAGCAAACGGGGGTCTAAAGGTGACACCCAGGCTGCAGCTTGGAGAGAGGGCACCTTTGATTGAGCCCAGCAGGACGCCGTGGGCGGGGGGGCATGGAGCAGGACAGGCCTGGGGTCGCGAGGTGGAGTCACAGAGGACACATGGGGATGGGAAGGGTGGGGTAGTTAGAGGAACCATGCAGTGGGTTGTTGCATTTGACGACAGGGAGGAGTGGCCCCATGATGCAAACCGGCGTCTATGCAAGACACCAACCCCGGAGGCGACTCCTCCTCAAGCCGAGGTCAAAAGATCAGGGTCCAAAGACATGGACGGCTTTCTTCAAAGTTTAGAGGAAGAGATAGACAATCGCTCAACAATCTTTAGCTTTTATATTAAATATATTTGAATACATGATTTATTTATCATATATATTCTAATATATAAATATAATATATATTATTATTATATATATTATATAAATATAATATAGTGTATATATATATAATATCATATGTAATGATTTATATATTATATATATGTAAATTATATATATTATATTTATAATATATATATATTTATAATATATAATATGTATATAATGATTTATATATTATATATATATGTAAATTATATATATTATATTTATAATATATATATTTATAAAATATAATACGTATATAATGATTTATATATTATATATTGTGGCAGCTGTGTCTGATTTGGCCTCGGTGCTGGTGATTGGCAATCACTCAGCAGCCGAGGCCACCCTTATAAAAGCTGCCACTCGAGAGTGGAGAGGAGAGGTGAGCAGAGGCACGTGTTTTGCGGTCTGCTTGGTGTCGTGTGTGGGCCAATAAAACATGTCTTGGAACCAAACCTCGTGCTGTCTGGCGGATCCTTGGTGCTGGGGGGGGAAACCCACGGGTGGCGGCCTCGGGCGTGCTACATTGGAGCCCAACGTGGGGCCCCTGAGGACCCAGTGCCTGAAAGGGAGGGAGCCAGACCAGGAGGAAGAGCTGATGAGCAGCTTGGGCCAGATACTGGCCCGGATAGAGGAGATGGGGCGGGCACAGGCGGAGGAGAGCCGCCTGTTCCTCGGAACCCTCCGAAACCCGCTGGGGCAGACTCCCGTTCCCCGTGACCCGTCGCCGCAGCCGACCCCCGAGGTCCAGGACCCATCGGAGCTGCCGACCCCAGAGCCTCAGGACCCGTCGGAGCTGCCGACCCCTGAGGTCCAGGAGCCGTCGGAGCTGCAGAACCCCGAGGTCCAGGACCCGTCGGAGCTGCCGACCCCAGAGCCCCAGGACCCGTCGGAGCTGCCGACCCCTGAGGTCCAGGAGCCGTCGGAGCTGCCGGACCCAGAGCCCCAGGACCCGTCGGAGCTGCCGACCCCAGAGCCCCAGGACCCGTCGGAGCTGCCGACCCCCGAGGTCCAGGAGCTGCCGGACCCAGAGCCCCAGGACCCGTCGGAGCTGCAGAACCCCGAGGTCCAGGAACCGTCGGAGCTGCCGACCCCAGAGCCCCAGGACCTGTCGGAGCTGCCGACCCCTGAGGTCCAGGAGCCGTCGGAGCTGCCGACCCCTGAGGTCCAGGAGCCGTCGGAGCTGCCGGACCCAGAGCCCCAGGACCCGTCGGAGCTGCCGACCCCAGAGCCCCAGGACCCGTCGGAGCTGCCGACCCCCGAGGTCCAGGAGCCGTCGGAGCTGCCGGACCCAGAGCCCCAGGACCCGTCGGAGCTGCCGACCCCCGAGGTCCAGGACCCGTCGGAGCGGCCGACCCCAGAGCCCCAGGACCCGTCGGAGCTGCCGACCCCTGAGGTCCAGGAGCCGTCGGAGCTGCCGGACCCAGAGCCCCAGGACTCGTCGGAGCTGCAGAACCCCGAGGTCCAGAACTCGTCGGAGCTGCCGACCGCTGAGGTCCAGGACCCGTCGGAGCTGCCGTGAACCCCGAGGTCCAGGATCCGCGGAGCTGCTGACCCCGAGCCGACCCGTCGGGGGAGGGCCGACTCCGGATCCCCGGGCCCTGTCAGAGGTACCAGCTACCGCTGCGCCGGCTCCTTCCCGGCCGGTCCCGGCTCCCCGTTCCCCGGCCCGGCGGGCGTCAGCTCCCCGTCCCGAACCCCAGAGCCCCCACCTCCTAAGCAGTCGACCCCGGAGCCCCCTCCGGCCGAGCATTGTCCCGGTCCCCCAGGGCCCCTCCTCCGCCCAAGCTCTCATGGGGGGGGGGGGAGTAGGTTAGGCCGGAGGGAGTCCCGGCCTAAATCGAGTGGTGGGGAGTGTGGCAGCTGTGTCTGATTTGGCCTCGGCTGCTGGTGATTGGCAATCACTCAGCAGCCGAGGCCACCCTTATAAAAGCTGCCACTCGAGAGTGGAGAGGTGAGCAGAGGCGCGTGTTTTGCGGTCTGCTTGGTGTTGTGTGTGGGCCAATAAAACATGTCTTGGAACCAAACCTCGTGCTGTCTGGCGGATCCTTGGTGCTGGGGGGGGAAACCCACGGGTGGCGGCCTCGGGCGTGCTACATATATATTATATATTTATAAAATATATGTATATAATGATTTATATATTATATATAATATATGTATGATTTTAGATTTACTGAACATAACAAGACAAGCAAGTCAGGAAAAAGCCCCCATTACAGTCTTTTGTATTTCTGTGTTCTCCAGCTCCTAATTGGTCGGGCCGAGCTGTAAAATGTGTCTTGTTTCTCTTGAGAGCCCAAGCACTCAGCTGCATTTTAAAACCAACTGTTGAAGTGGAACGTGCAGCTGGTCTCGTGAGGCTTTTGCAAGTGTTGCTTTTTGTTAGCCTGGTGTGAAGACGCGAGGCCTCTTCAACGTCGGCAACTGTCCGATGGGTCGTCTCGCCGCTTCCATTTGGAGGGAAAAGGCTTCTTGACATCATCTCATTGAACACGTTGAGGTCAGAGATCTCTCCCGCCAGGACTCGATTCCAGGGGTTAAGGAAAGAGTTAAAGCATCTTCGGTCGAGTTACACAACTGTAAATAAGTCTTTAGATCTGTGGAATGCACAGGAGGCCGGCCCACACGGCCGATGGGAAACTGCCGGATTTCAAACTTTGGTAAAGTGCCAGGAGGGAGGGAGTCAGGCGTTTACAACTCAGCTGGTCACGTGTTTCCAGCAGGAGGTGCCTGCGACTGCTCCTTCCCTCCTGTCAGGACATGTCAGGGGAACGGCTGGCTGCCAGGCACCGGCCACACAAAGCCTCCCTCCGCTTGCAGGAATGTGTGTGTGTGTGTGTACGGGCACGTGCTGCAGTGGAGAGGCCACTCCCAAGGTCGGCTAGAGGGAACTTTTTTTTTTAAACGGGAAATGCTTTGTGTACGTGCAGCGAAAACGTGCGTCTCCACTCCGAGACGACCAATCAGAAGAGCAGATGTGCTATTGTTGGAGAACAGTGGAAAGTCTCGTTGAGGATCCGGTTTGCAGGTTTTTAAACCGCGAACCAAACGCACCGTAAACCCGGATCACGGACTCCGATGTAAAGCTGGGCTGCAACCAACAAGCTTATCTCAAATCTATCAGTTTATTTTTTTTAGGAAAGGCCGGCTTCACTATTCCCGGCATTACAAACAAAGAGTTTGTTCAAGTAACCAGGACATTAAGATTTGTCAGTAAATCGGTTGCTGCCGGGAAGGAGTAGCGGGGTCAATTAACAGCAAACATCAAGAATGGCAGCGTTTTAGTAAGAAGGTAAGCGACTGCAATTTTGTCATGAAATAGCTCTTATTATGGTACTTTTGTAGTTTGACTGTTGAGGAAATGTTACTTTCTGTATTCTTAGTTTGTACTCTTGGTTGATGCACTTATTGTAAGTCGCTTTGGATAAAAGCGTCTGCTAAATGACATGTGATGATGTCTGCACAGCCACGAGGTGTGTACAGTAACGAGTCATTTAAATTCACAGATTTCAAAAGTTAAGGATTACTTATTCTTTGGTGTCAAATAAAAAAATATTTTTGGAAGTTTGCGTGTATTGCTTTTGTGAATTATGAATTTGCACAAAAATCCAATTAGATTAAGTACGGTAATGGAACGATATGACCTGTGAAGTATGAGTGGAAACATTGCATCCTGGTGTCCGTGGTGTGAACCTCGTTAAAAGACGGCCGCAGCACAAAAAACGACTTTCCGACCATAAACAAAATAATAAAGATCATGCGCATCACATTTGAACACACGTTGGCGCTTTATTTTTAGCAGCTCCCCCACAAGCCTGCACCAAAATATTCAAACCACCCCGGTCGCGATGAACCGACATCCTTAGGTCTGGAAATGAAAATAAAGAATCAAAGCAAACCGATAGAAACGCCCCTCACACTGGCCGACCTGCAGCATCAGAAAGAAAAAAAAAAAATCTCACTGCAAAGTTAACAGGTAGTAGGTTTTTGCTTTGGCATCTTCGGAGTGAGAAAGAAAAAAGAAAAAAAAGAAAGTTACAAAAGAAAAACGGCATTTTAAACTGTACAAATGGTCATTAAAATAGCCAATTTGCATTTTGGGACGCCTAAAGAAAAGGCATGCTTTCAACAGATCGATGTCTAAATGGGGGTAAAAACAACTCATTAAAATATATATATATAAAAAGCAGTATCAAAAAAAAAGAAGCAGCTCACCATTTCAAGGTATTAAGTGCTTAGCTGAAAGGTGGGACATGACACGTGCAAAATAAAAAAACATCCAGTGAGGAGACGGAAAGACTTCAGACGGGCGGTGTGTTCGTGGTATTGCATCCGCCGGCAACTCGTGCTGCGAGCGCCAAAGGTCAAACAGGCAGTAGGTCCAAGTGGTTTTTAAAATCTGTTCGCTGCACCTCGACGACCGCGTCGGGTCGAGCGCTCGGTCCTTCTCCTCGTTCAGTTTGCATAAATAACTAACTTTGCTAAATGAAACTTTAAGGGACTTTACAAAAAACCCGTCTTATGGCGCAATCCCAAAGGGTTCCTCGTTGGTGGGGCGAGGCCTCGGGCTCGGGGGAGGGGCAGTGTGTCGTAGTGGCAGTTAGGGAGGAGGCGCTCAAAGCTTCTTCAGTCGGCTGTACATGTCCCTCTTGCTGCGCTCCCCGGCCCAGGTGCGACTCTTGAGGCGAAACTTCCTCAGGTCCTCCTTGAAGTCCTCGTGGTGCATGGGCCGGTAGGACTGGGGTTCACATTGGGACTGCGAGGGAAGCGAAGAGACGAGTTCAAAGCACAAAGTATTCGTCTACAAACCATCTATTAGTATTACTCTAACCACTCAGCGGGAGGATCGCTCATCTTCAAGTCTGACAAAATCATCTCAATTAACAATTTTTTTTAAAATAAAGGGGCCTTCAATGCAAAGAAAAATCTAATAAGTGGACCTGGACATAAAATACCAACCCAAATATCTAGAATTAACTTTCAATGTTATACCTCTTTAAAAAGATCCAAAACATTAAGCCTGCGGACAATCAGTTACAAAACGGGATTCTTGCCAATTGTCTGTTGAGGGCCACTTCCAGAATTTACTCAAAGAGCTTCAATTGCCAATAATTGTTCATTCCAACAAATTAAATTCAGTGGCAATCAAGAAACGAAGTGGCCTCGTGGCGAGATCGAACAGTTTTGCGGTTTCCGGTGACACTCAAACAACCCAAAGCAACAAAACACCTACCTGGAAGTGAGGGAAGAAGTCTTTGTATCCGCCCTTGAGGATGTAGAGCTCGGGGTAGTGGAGGGTGGGATACTCGTTGACGGCGCGGTCCCGCTCCCGGACGAAGCGGCACATCCGAGGGCCGCGCTCCGACGAGAACTCGCAGTGGAAGATGATGACGACGCGTTTCTCCGGGCAGGACGGCGCGATGGGCGTTCTGAGGAGGAAGTCCTCCACCTGGTCCTCCTGGTGCAGGTTCAGAGCGCCCTGAGACGACAGAGACGGACACAACCGCTTCATTCACAAACATTATTAAAGAGAGAAACATATTTTAACTTGTGATGACTCGGAATACAGACAGTCAGCCATCTTTTTAAAAAAACGATTACTTGAGAAACACTTTAAATCGTAATTAAAAAAAATAATGAGTCTCTCACCTTGATGTGTCCCCCATCAAACTCGTAGGGGTAGCGACAGTCCATGATGATAACTTGCTCGACTAGATGATTGAACTCGTCGGACAGAGCTGCCACCATCTGAAAAACAAAGAACACAATGTAATAAAAAAAAAAAATGTAAAGGCAAGAATGGATGCCGCCAAAACACTAAATATCTGTGATGTTGGCTCAACTCACCGTGTCCGGGTTAATATACTTGAGGTCTTGATGTTTGCCGTCCACAGTGGGAAGTGCGAAAGGCTGAAAGACGACAGAAGCTTGGATCAGACGAGTAGATTCACACCAACGGGTCACCGGTGGCAGAACGGCGGCGGTGACTTCCTCACCTTGGTGAAATCTCCGATGAGCTCGCTGGAGCCGGCCGCGCCGTCCAGCAGCTTCTCGATGTCCGTCTCGCAGAAGGACTTGGACCTCTGGAGCAGCAAGCAGCTCTGGGAGAGAGACGAGGGGAAAGAGTCGGTGGCGGTCGGGGTGAAGAGGGGGGGGGATCTGAGAGCGACTGCAAAGCCAGCGACGACAGCCAGTCGGATGCTTCAGAAGCCGTTGCTCCTGGAAAACTTTACAGGGTTCTTACACATTTTGACCAATGGATTTCCAGGACTTTTAACCAAATTTCCATGGCCAAACTGAAATCTCGGTATAAACATGAAAATTTGAGAAAATTTTGCGAATCGAGAGCTATCGCTGGCTTATATTTTGAGCGTCTTTCTTTAACCCTTGTGTTGCCTTAGGGTCATTTTGACCCGAATCAATATTACACCCTCCCCCCGCCTTAGGATTAATTTGACCCCATTCAATGTCGGTGTTCTTTCGGTAGTCAACAAACAAACATAAAGTGCCTCACACTTAAACTTGGAAAACAATATTAATTCTAATAATTTTCTGGAGGTTTTAATTGCTGGTGTCAAATTGAACCCAAAGGGTAAAATATGTTAGTAAATATAAAGGTAACAGGAGGGTGAAACATTGAATCGGGTCAAAATGACCCAAAGGCAACACAAGGGTTAAAAAGAAATATATGAATATTTCAAACTCGGTGTAAATGAGATGTGTTTATAACACATTTCCATGACTTTTCCAAAACTTTTATGATTTAAGTTTCTTTCCATGACTTCTCCAGGCCTGGAAATGACCATTTTAAAATTCCATGACTTTTCCAGGTTTTTTCATGACCGTACGAACCCCGACTTTAGAACGCCGTGGAACAGATGTGAAGAAAGATCTTTAGACTTTTACAATTTAAACCCTGAAGCATCTTCCCGTGTACAGCGCGTGACTCGAGTCCTGATGAATGCTGGATCGTGGGCTCTCGGAACCAACACTAACGTCGACAGGCAGGATGAACTAATATCCAAATTAAGCGCGACGTACCACTTCCTCTGAAAATTAAGATCCCCGCTTCCTGCTAGCATCAAGTCAACACTGGACCCATTCATGAGTATTCGGCCCACGTGGAAGAGATACTGATCTCCGGTCACGCCGGTGGGCAGCGAGGAGGACTCACCGTTCTCGGGGATTCGGGGTTCAGCTCCACGCTGGTGACCTGCGTTCCCGCCAGGCTGCGTCGCCTCTTCACCCGGACCGGCGTGCTCTCGTCCCCGGGGCAGTCGGGGCGCTTGGCGCAGGGCCGGGTCGGGAGCGGACCGGGCATGGAGGGCGAGCGGAAGAGGCTGCGCGGCCGGCAGCGGATCACGGGCTGAGGAGAGAGAGAGGGGCATGATCAAATTCAATAATCCATTTATATTTTGAGATTTTAAAAAACACATGGGCTTTTTAAGGCTTCTAGATTGATGTGAAACGGCGTGGGGGGCGACATTTACGCCAAGGAGCACGATGAAGCAAACTTCTGCTAAAATCTCACGAATAAATTCGCCGCGGATATTTTGTTCCCGAGTAGACGACACACTTACAGAGTCTTCTCCCGAGCCGTCGGTCACCAGCGGGGCCGTGAGCAGGCTCGCCATTCCCATCGGCATCCCAGCGTCGTTCTGCGGGCGACGAGGAAACAAGCGGCGAGTGAGCAGGGAAATTTAAAAAAGACGCACAAGACAGAAACCCCGTTTAACGGACGCGCCGCCGCCTCGCCTCCGTGTTGTCGTCCAGGACGTCCAGAAAGCCGTCGTCCTCGTCGTCGTTCGGAGGGGAGGGGCGCCTCAGAAACATGGGGCTGGAGCTGTAGAAGTCGAGCTGTTGGATCGGCGGAGGCGACGAGAACTGGACAGAAAGACGGGCGGCGCGTTAGCGTCCTTCCAGAAGCGGGCCGAGTGCACACGCTGATCTGAACGCTCGCGCGTCGCCGGTTGGAGTACCATGAGGGCCGGCGCCGAGCTGGGCCGGCAGGCAAACGCGTCCTTGGCCTGACCGCCGTGGAAGAAGCGCACGCGGCACCGCGACACCGGCTTGGTCGGTTTCTTGAATTCAAAGCCCTCCTGAGGACAAGAAGAGCGAATCCAGTCAACTTTTGTTTAAGAAACATTTGTTTACAACATTTAACTGAATAGTTAATCTGCTGCTGATCATCGGTACGCACCATAAACAAACTAAACAATCTTGTCCTGTGTTTAAGCTAATCTCCCTTAAAAAAAAACACCCGATATTGATATCAATATTATACTCGGAATTATTTAGCTGTATAAGGATTGGCTAAACTTTTAAGACAAATGATGCGATGCCTTTTCCACGGTAACAAAAACACGATTTCTGAGCATTAAAATAAGTTCTACGGTTGCCACCGTGTCCACTGACCTCCGGCATGTTTTCCTTGTTGTGGCGCTGAGAAGTGGAGGCCGTCATTTGGGACGGTGGCTGTCCGAATATTCCATAGCGGTGGGAATCCGTTTCCTGTCCTTTCAGAGATGGACTGCAGCTCTGGAGCTGATGAGAGGGGGGAAAGAGAGAGAGAGAGAGAGAGAGAGAGAGAGAGAGAGAGAGAGGAGTCAGCAGAGACTCAGCAACTCTAAACACGTCGTCCTGAAATAGGTTTACACTGGACAATGTTTCAAAATCATTAAATATGAAAAACTCAAGACAAATTCACAGCTTGATGTTCATTTCATTGTGACGCTTAACAGTTGGGATTCTTTATAAACTCTTTTGTATGTCTTATGTTTTATTGACGGCTCTGAACATCATCTCAAGCGTCGACTAAAGTAAGACGTGCAAAGCTGTAATAAAAGTAAACACAAATGTCCTTACTGGCAATGAGCTGATTCTTCTAATGGGCATCCTCCTGTGAGACAGAGGAACGTTTAGAAGAGTACAAAACAAAAAACGGGCAGTCGGGTTGTTTTAGTTAAGGCAATAAAAATACCTGTTAATGATTTCATGTTATTGACAATAGAGCGACTTACTCGTTGACGACTCGTCTCGACTTCTGAATGGCCCTTTCGAATCTAGAGCAGAAAGCATCACAAAAGATTCAAAATTGGCCGAAAAGGTTTCCGATATAAAAAGATTTTAAAAAACAATATTATAAAATAATAAAAAAACAGGGCTGCAACCAATAATTGATCGGTCATCTCATTCAGTCCCTTCAAAACCTTTGTTTGCTAATCCTTCAAAGTCAGAATTGTTAAAATTACTTTCCCGTCCAGGATTTCAGCCTGAACAAAAAGCGACGCGTCTTTTTAATAAAACCTGCCGAGGAGGTCGGAAGGCCCACAATGAAGAACACCGTGTGCACCGCGTGCCCTTAAAGGACAGACACAGAATCTGGAGCTCTATTGGACGAGAGGCAGTTGGTTGAATGCATAGAGGCGGTCTCTGCATTGGAGTGATGCCCACCTGTATGCTAAATGAGTGTGGGGTGGGGTGGGGGGGGGAAGGGATGCAGAGATCAGCTAATCTACCACATGCCTGCTGGAGCCAACGCCGCCAACCCCTTTTCTGCCAGAGCCTTTTGTTTGTCGAGGAGAGAGAGCGTGTCCCATTCAATGCAGACCGGAGGGGGGGGGGCTCCTTTCTATGTCCCCGACGCAGGAGAAACTCAAGCCCCCCCCCTATTCCTATTGATGTAACAGTGCATAGGAAGAGTGTGCCGAAACCCAGAGGGGGTGGCGAGCTATCATTAAACCCGAGCGCATGTCCTCCCCCAACATGGGAAACTCCTAGCAACCGAGCTGGAGGTGAATGAGGTCTCGAGGACCAAATGCTGCTGTAAAAGAAGTCTCACGTCACACAGCGGCAGATGTCTTCAGAGACTCACCCGGTTCAGACTTAATGGGCCACCCAAGATGAGCAGCACTGGGATGTGCTGACAAACTGGCCAAGATCACAAGGTAGACCTGCACGCTAATGTAAATGGTTTTTTTTTAGGTATTGAGATTCCTGGAGTAGAAATGCCGCATTACGGCTCGTCTTCATCGTTTACGCAAATAACTGAACTATGCACACGGATGGAAAATCTGAAGGATTGCCAGTTTAAGGAAAGTTAAGATCACGTGTCCATATCAGTTCATCTTCTTAAGAAGAAAATGAATGAAGTCGCCTTAAAGCCAACATGAGAAACAATAATCCTAAGGATGAGAAATAGTGCTTGGCTCAGCTGAGCCCAAGCAGCAGGGTGGAGGTGGGGGAGGTGGCGTCTGGGTACGCAGAGGGGCACAGCTTCACGAGCCGATCGAGTAGAACAGACACGACCAGGACGGAGCAACTTACGTGTCCTCCATTTCAACAGCGTCCATCGGGCTGGGGGGATCCATGCCGAGGCCTGGAGGAGGAGACGAGTTTCAGGTCAATATCCGCATCCGGTGGGAAAAGTGGCATCAACGGCAAGATGAATACCGAGGGATTAGAGACGAATTAGGTTAAATAGATTTCATTTTACACTTAAGAGTGGTGCGATTCAATTATTCTCATCAGCATTTAATCAATCTTTCATGAAAGTGAAAAATCAATGGATTTCTAAAGCAAACAAACAGCTTCACATAAAGAAAAGACATATTTTTAAATCCTCCAAATTGAGAAGTTGGGAACATGGTAATGTAGATTTTTTTTGTTTAAACAGGGTTTTTTTCTCACTTAGATTATTTTTCTGTACAGAAGAAAAAAACAGAATAGTCTCATAAACACATCTTCAGGACATGACAGGCGATACAACAGATGTGCATCGGGCCCTCGGGCATCAGTCCTAACAGCATCAATTAACTCAGACAATGGGTTTTAAGATGGCTCACCAGCATCAGATGAGACGTCAGAAGCAAATGAGGGATTCTTTTCAAGGGGTGCATGCTTTCTCCTTTTCGGGGTATCGCACAGGCTGTTTGGGGGGGAAAGTATTAATATGGGCATCGGTGTGGACATTAAAACAGACTGTGGAAGAAAAAAATAAACTAAGATTCAACCAATAAAAAATAAGAACAGCAGCTGTAGTTGAAGATCACAAGAAGAAGACAAGTTTCAATACCTTCCGAGTACAGCCAAGCTGTCCAGGTCCAGAGCCAGGTTGGTGACAGGAGACAACACCGCGGCGAGTCCGGGGGAGAAGAGGTCTCTGCAGTGCGCGGTCTTTGTGCTCAACTCCGGCAGAGAGAGCGAGGAAAGCCCGGGGATCCCATCGGGCCTGCGATTCAAAACGGTGCTCACGGGACTGGCGCAGACAAACACGTCGTCCGACTCCATCTTCAGCCGTGCGATGTGTTTAAAATCTCCCGCAGACGGTTCCGCTCTGCGGAGGATTTAGTTTGAAGTTAGCTAGGAGTTTGGAGGGGGGAGAAAAAGGACGCTCCAAACTTCGAGCTAACCCCGGAAGCTAGCATCAAGTTAAGAAAACATTGCCGAAGATCCGAAACACCGGCTTAAAGTGAGTCGGGTGGTTCCGCGTGGAGTACAGATTTGATTCGGTCCTAAGAACGACTAAAGCCACATCGCTTTTGTGTGCGTCAGAGAGCTGCAGCAGAGCGTACTCCCCCTCTGTCAGCCCCCGGTTTCTGAGAAATGAAAAGCTGCAGCAGCTCCGTATTTATGTTCAAAATAGAAGCTCTGGAGCGGCAATCCCTCAGCCAATCAGCGCCGTTGTTACACCCAGCGGACCAATCAGAGCGCGGAACGAGTCTGCGCAGTTGTTCTCTCACCGGATGTGGAGAGGACGGAGGACGTGACACAATCCTTGAAATTCATCTTTCTTCTCAGATGTCTTTTGTTCTCAACTGTGGCCTCCAGTTTTATTATTAACGGATCCTTTAAATTAGAATACATATATTACTGATAAACATACCTGGTTTTTGGACATTAAATCGATTTTAATTAAGCAAATGTGGAGTAAGATTTGGAATGAGATGGTTAAAAGCAGGATAGAGCAAAACATCTCACTTAAGTTACAAAATGGCTGCATTGCAAGTCAAATAAAGACACAAATAAACACCAGTAAATCATCTAAACGGAGGTCACACATGGGAGCTGAAATCAGATTCAGATGTGTTGCATAATTCTGACAGTAGATAGATAGATAGATAGATAGATAGATGGATGGATGGATGGATAGATGGACAGATGGATAGATGGATAGATACTTTATTCATTCCCACAGGGAGAAGATGCAACAATGGTGACTCTAAAGTGAGACATTTAGCAACTGGAGTCCCTGAAAACAGTCATAAAAAGTCACAAACATGTTTTAATTTAAAGAAGGAAACAATATCATCCTCACTGATTCTTCTGGTTTCCAATAACTCTAAACATTGGAAATACATTTTATAAGGAAGGAAACTGAGCAGCTTAGTTTCAGTGTATTTGTGGTTGTTTCTTTGTGTCTTGCTGCTCTTCAGGACTCCATTTTGAACGGTTAAAGCACTCGTCGCTCTGCAAACGGGGGTCAAAACTCCTGTCTATGAAGTCAAACACAAGATTAATGACAAACGGACACAGACATGCCTGTAACTAGTTCAACCAGACTGCTGAGGCAGTTCAAAGCGACACAACCGCACATATGTGACCAGTCAAACACTCCAGTATTCTGCCTGAGGTTCATGCAAGGATCTGGTGTTCATGGTTCTACAACTCTGTGTTTGATTCAAATTCTTCCACTAAGGAGTCCAGGTTTCTCATGCACAGTCCCGGCTGTATTTGCGATGCTAAATGTGCAGTTATACGTCACTCAGAATCTGATAACTTATCATGCAGGCAGCACCCATTTTAGGACAACACCAGTGCTCGAGTGTTCCAACGGGAAGGTATTTCAGATTCTTTTCTCGCTAACCTGGAGCTGTCGGCACGGGGGTGGACCGACCTCTGGCTGGCGGAGGAACCACCTTTCAGGCTTTGTCCGTATTAAGTATCTGCGTGATTTGCATCAGCGATGTAAATGAAGTTTAATGAACTTCCCTGGAGAGGGATGAGCACAGGCCTGGGAGTCCGGGCTCCACACCCCACATCTCAAAAGAAGAGACAAGGGGGGTGACACACATACACATACACACACACACACACACAAACACTCATCCCGAATAAAAACTTCCGCAAACCTCCCGACACCTTGTGTTCCCACCAAACCTGGAATGACGCCCCACCGCCGACCGATTTCCTCTCTACAGAAGCTCACACCAACGGACGTATTTATAAAGAGGAGGCCAGATTCACAATCTGTTGATGCTACCATAAAATACCATAAAAACAAGTGTGAACGATAACAAACTAACTCTCGTATTTCTTCACTCACGGTTTCATTATTATATATAAAGGCACTCAGGGGAAACTCATTCAAAATATGTGCCAGAGTTTCTCTGTTCAGAGTTCTTTAAAAGGAAAACACATTTAAAATGTCATTTATTTAATCCTCCTGTTACCTTTAGGGTCAATTTGACCCCATTCAATGTTTAACGTCGTCGGTGTTCTTTGGGGTCAATTTGACGCCAGGCTGTTTTTCACTGTGTCAAACATATAAGACATATCAACTTTTTTATTTATTTAAAGGGCTATTTAGGTAGTCAACAAACAAACATAAAGTACCTCACACTTAAACTTGGGAAACAATATTAATTCTAATAATTTTCTGGAGGTTTTAATTGCTGGGGTCAAATTGACCCCGAGGGTAAAATATGTCAGTAAATGTGAAGGTAACAGGAGGGTTAAAGAAAACTCAGGCGGAGTTACAACTAAGCTGAATAATAGTTAATCTATAGGAAATTAATCAACAATTTTGATAATCGATTATAATGTTTGAAGCAAAAATGAAATAAATACTCCGGCTCCAGTTCCTCCAATGTCTGGAAATAATATCTTGGGACTGTTGGTCGGACAGAACCACATCCTAAAAGGTCAGCTTGGACCCTAAATATCTAATAACACTAATGATACTAATGTTTGCATTGTTTTATCTATTGTAATGTCTGAGACTATTTGCTCGGCCTGGTCTCCCCAACAGAAAGTAAAAGTAGAACCAATATCATTTTATAAACGTTTGTAAACGCTGCAGTAAAAAGTGCTCCGTGGATAAAGTTTATTACGGCAGTGCGTAAATGACAGAGCCCATCTTATCTTTATTCCTCACACATTGTGCGGCTATCGGCAGGAAGGGTGTCGAGTTGGACTGAGGTAACCTGTAATTGGGACACTCATCGCGGACGCTTCCCCGCCGACGGCATCGACACTCAACAATTTGAGCTGCTTTCAAACAATCCATTTACAGCTGTGAGTAGCTTCAAGGGAGGGAGGGTTTTACACACACACACACACACAGACATAATTGCTGCCTTCTAAGTTGTGTAGGTGTGAATGACCTTTCTTCAAACGCAGAAGCTGGAGATGTTTTGTGAACATTTAAACTGAATTGTCATTAAGTCACTTTCTTAAACTTCTTAGACCATTGCACTGTTTTGCACTGTTTGTTTTGCACTGTTTGTTTTGCACTGTTTGTTTTGTATTGTATTGTATTGTGTTGTAATGTATATTTTGTGTAAGCACACTGAGAGTCACTTTACCAAGTCAAATTCCTTGTTTGTGCAAACTTACTTGGCCAATAAAAACCTGATTCTGATTCTGACTCGTGTTCAGTGTCTCACTCTGAATGTCTTCTTGTCGTCGACGTAGCTGCCTTTTAAAAGCCAGAGTAAGGAAACGATTTACACACAACTTGTTCTTTTGGAGATAGAGACGCAGAAAAGAATAAAGCAGCTTTGAAAACACACATTCAAAGTGCAGGGAGAATTAGTTTCAAGTTTTCCAGATGCAACACGAGAGTGTAAAAAGACGAGTCAAAGTTCTACAATTGAAATGATGTTATGAAAGTAAAGAAGGACAATCAGCTAAGTGGACTTAAATGCTAGAAAAAGCAACTTGTGCTAGTGAGAGCTGCACGGACGAGGACTCAAATCCCAATATTAAACAGCTCAAAGCCTCCGAGCAGCTCAATATAGAAGAATTAAAATGCCTGTCATAAAACTGATTAAGTATAGTAATTAATGAACGTGAGTGAGGGAGTCAATATAACAAGTTGAATTTCTAAAAAATGTTTTATCGTTTTTGGATGCCAAATCTTAATCACTCACTATACCTCTGTAACTACACAAGTACAAGTACCTCGAGGTTGTACTGGAGCAGAGTAATTGAGTAGAAGTACTTCCCACCACTGGGTTAGGGCGGGACAACGGACCGATGGGAGAGCGCTCAAAGAGCAGTTGAGAGAACCCTTACTTGAGCGTTTGCATTTGTGTAATCTGTAAATGGAATGAAGGAAAGGGCCCCCAAACATTCCTGTTGGCTGAAGAAAGTGTGGACACCAAAGCGCAAACCATTACCACATCTTCTGGGACTGTCCCATCATTAAAAACTTTTGAAAGGCGGTACACAATACTTTACAGGACATCTTTCGCGAGGACATTCCTTTGGACTTTAAGATTCTGTACCTTGGAAATGACCTCAAAGTTGGCTGAAAGGGGACAGACACTTGATAAATGCAATGCTTGTGGCCAGTAAAAAGACTATTACCAGAAAAAGGTTATGACTAGAATGTCCTACAATTACATCATGGAGAGACATTATAACAGAGATCTACAGAATGGAGCAGATGACAGCTCATGTTAACCAAAGAACGGAAACATTTCTGAAGCACTGGCAAAAGTGGTGCAACTATGTCGCAGATAAATGACTGTATTTCTTTACTCTATGGAAAATGATTTCTCCCTGATTTATTCATAGTTTTGTTACGATGGTATTGTTTTTGTTTCTTTATTACCTTCGCATCGAAAATGCGGAAGGTTATGTTTTGATCGCCGTGTATTTGTATGCGTGCGTGTTATTCGCATAAGTCAAAAAATATTAAACCGAATCGCATGAAATTTGGTGGGATGATTGGTTATTATCCGGGGACCATTTGATTAGATTTTGGGATCGATCGGCTCAAAGGTCAAGTTCAAGGTCATGAAAAGGTCAAAATCTTCTTTGAATCGCATGCACTTTGGTGGGATGATTGGTTATTATCCGGGGACCATTTGATTAGATTTTGGGATCGATCGGGTCAAAGGTCAAGGCCATGAAAAGGTAAAAATCTTATTTTAAGATTTAAATCTTGTGATATGCGAAGGTATGCGCTCTACCGAGTGCCCGTTCTAGTTACCTTCGCATTGAAAATGCGGAAGGTTATGTTTTGATCGCCGTGTTTTTATTTATTTATTTATTTATTTATTACCTTCGCATTGAAAATGCGGAACGTTATGTTTTGATCGCCGTGTATTTATTTATTTGTATGCGTGTTATTCGCAGAACTCAAAAAGTATTGAACCGAATCGCATGAAATTTGGTGGGATGATTGGTTATTATCCGGGGACCAGTTGATTAGATTTTGGGATCGATCGGGTCAAAGGTCAAAGTAAAAGGTCATGAACAAGTCAAAATCTTCTTGAATCGCATGACATTTGGTGGGATTATTGGTTATTATCCGGGGACCATTTGATTTGATTTTGGGATCAATCGGGTCAAAGGTCAAGGTCAAGGTCATGGAAAGGTCAACATCTTTTTTTTACCATAGCACGATACATTTTTGTCCAATTGGCATGCAACTAATGCCAACATTTTCATAATTCAATGCCCAATCTTGTGAGATGCGAAGGTATGCGCTCTACCGAGTGCCTGTTCTAGTTTGTATATGTGTCTGTTTTTGTTTTTGTTTTTTTACTTCTCTTCATACATAGAATCTGAAAAATTGAAATATGCGTATGTGAGATTCTGAACACTAATAAAATAAAATAAATAATTAAAAAAATTAATTAAAAAAGGAAAGGGCACCCATGGCGAGCGGGGGGGTACCATCGTAATTTTTTTTGAGCAATTAAATATATCTCTTGTTCTGCCTGTTTTGTCATGAAAGGTGCCTAATATTTCTATACTGAAATAATATCGGCATTATTATTATAATAATTATTATAACTGAACTATTATAAACTTTTTTTAGTTGACACTACGTGGCTTTCATTTGTTCACTGCAGAACCGAAAAATAAAGTACTTACAAATACTTTATCTCTGTCTCCGGTCGTGCAATTGGGTCCTACTTCCTAAGTGTCTGAGATCGTAACAGAACGAACTGACCACATTATGGACCCAGCCGACCCAAGAACGCTTCACGCCGCCTGTCGGTACAGGGCGTGACGATTTTTCATCACGAGGAAAAACTGGACAAAGTCAGCCGAAATACAAGAGCTGAGAGGACGCCAGGCCGGGTTCAGGAAGAATTATCTACACAGATGCAACAACTGGTTGCCCAAATGAATAATTTTTCACTCATCAACAGACTGCTCCTCTGGTGACGCCATCCACAGCTGAGAATTTGCCTGTCAATACTCCAGCTGACGACCCAGGTCAGGCTGTTTCCTCCCGTTACGGCTGGCTCTTCCGGAGAGATTTTCCGGAGACTCTTCGAATTGCAGAGCCTTTCTGGTACAGTGTGATCTGCATTTTCAACACAACCCAGCAGCTTTTTATCTGAGCATGGTAAAGTGGCGTTTATTGTGTCTCATTTAACGGGAAGAGCTGCAGCCTGGGCTACTGCAGAATGGTCTAGAGACACCGAACTATGTTACTCATTGGCCGATTTCATAGAGACTATGAGGCGCATTTTGACCACCATCGCCTGCTACGGAGGCCAGCAGAAGACTGTTTCAACACGCCAGCTCAACCGTCAGGTGGTTGATTATGCCATCGAGTTTCGTACAGCAGCAGCGGACAGCGGATGGAATGTTCCGCTCTTCGTGACGCCTTCATGACAGGACTTTCGGAACCGATAAAGGACCAGCTGGCTCCACTGGAGACACCCCGGGATTTGGAATCCTCATCGCTGTGGCCATCCGGATCGATAACCGTCTTCGAAAGAGAGAGGAGCGCCGACGCAACCGAGATGTTATTCCCAGCTTCCAGAATTCGCCTGAGGGTCGCGCCGCCAGCGGAGGATTTCCAGCTCATGTTACCGGACCATCTGAGGACTACACTTCGAATGACTCGTGAACCCATGCAGCTTGGAAGAACCAGGCTTTCTCTGGAGGAGAGGCAGCGCCGCTCACGGAGGGTTGCTGTTTCTACTGCGCCAGCCGGGTCATCAACTCGCTTCATGCCCGGAAAGATCGTGCTCACCAGTCAAAAGGAGGGCGCTGGTGAGCAAGTTTCCGCAGACTTCTCCTCGACCTGTTACTCAGGTAGACATTTGTATTAACAATCAGACCATTGACCAGGGTGTGTTAATAGACTCAGGGGCTGACGAAAGCCTTATAGACTGGGGCCTAGTCAAACAGCTAAAAATATAAACTGTCCCGCTATCTCATCCTGTTAGTGCCAGTGCCTTAGACGGCCGCTTGTTGTTCACAGTTACCCATTGCACTGAGCCCATACAGATTACTATAAATAAGGACCATACCGAGAGCATGCAATTTCATATTTTTGAGTCGACTCAGCACCCGATTATTTTGGGGTTTCCTTGGTTGAAGATCCACAATCCTCACATAGACTGGCCTTCAGGAAAGTTAAGGAATGGGGAGAGGATTGTAAGGGCAGGTGTAAACTTTCGCAACCTGTTAATGCACCAACAGACTCTAGTAGGATCATTATAGATCACCCTGACTATCCTGATCTACACAAGGTACCTTCCTGTTACCATGATTTAAAAGAAGCGTTTAACAAGTCTAAAGCCTTGTCGCTACCTCCTCACCGAGATTTTGACTGTCCCATTGATCTCTTACCGGAGCCGCCATTCCCAAGGGGAGAGCTTTCTCGATTTCGAGACCTGAGAGAACAGCAATGGATGAATACATCTCCACTTCACTCAAAGCAGGGATTATCCGCCCTTCATCGTCTCCAGCCGAGCGGATTCTTTGTGTGGAAAGAAAGACGGGTCTCTGAGACCTTGCATAGACTACAGTCCACTAAATGACATTACGGTGAAGAACCGCTATCCTCTGCCACTCATGTCATCTGCTTTTGAACTGCTTCAACGCTGAAGATATTCACCAAGTTGGATTTAAGAAATGCATATCACTTGGTTAGAATAAAACAAGGGATGAGTGGAAGACTGATTCAACACTCAGAATGGTCACTATGAGTACTTGGTAATGCCTTTTGGACTGTGCAATGCACCGGCTGTTTTTCAAGCTTTTGTGAATGAGGTTTTGGGAATTCTTGAATATTTCAGTGTTTGTGTATCTGGATGACATACTGATTTTCTCCCCAGACGCTTAAATCTCATGTTAACCATGTCCGCCAAGTTTTGCAGAAACTACTGGATAATCAGCTATATGTCAAGGCAGAGAAGTGCGAGTTCCACACAGAAGAGGTGTCTTTCTTAGGATACATAGTCTCACCTAATCATATCCAAATGGATCCCGAAAGTCAGTGCAGTATCCCAGTGGCCCACACCAGACTCCAGGAAAAAGGTTCAGCAGTTCCTAGGATTTGCTAACTTCTATAGGAAGTTTATTAGGAATTTCAGTTCTGTTGCTGCTCCTCTGCATGTTCTGACTTCTAAGGTTCCCTTCAAGTGGACCCCCAGCGGATCTTGCTTTCAAACTTCTCAGAGATAGATTCACATCAGCTCCCATACTCACCATTCCAGATCCCCAGCGCCAGTTTATGGTCGAGGTGGATGCTTCCAATGAGGGAATTGAGGAGTACTGTCTCAACGTTCTGCACAAGACAACAAGATGCATCCATGTGCTTACCTGTCGCGAAGTTGACAACGGCAGAGCGGAATTATGACGGGAAACAAGGAATTGTTAGCTGTAAAGCTGCCCTCAAGGAATGGAGACACTGGCTGGAGGGTGCAGAGCAAACTGTTTTAGTCTGGACAGATCACAAGAATCTAGAATATATTAGTAAGGCTAAGCGTCTCTACTCCCGTCAGGCCGGGTGGACACTTTTCTTTAGTAGATTCAACTTCACTCTCTGTTTTCGGCCCGGGTCACAGAATCAAAACCCGATGCTTTGTCTCGCCTTTACGATCCCAACCACTGCGTAGAGCCCAAGACCATCCTTCCACTTAACCGGTGATCGGAGCCTTTCCTGGCAAGTGGAGCTGGGACGTTAAAGAGGCAAATGTCATGTGAATCCAGCGCCTGTTCGGGGCCTTCACGGCTGATCCTAATCTCTGCAGCTCTGTGTGAGTCGGGGGCTCAAACTCTTCACACGTGATCACCGTCGTCAGCCACAGTTTCAAGATCAGCATCATCTTTTTTACCACGTTGAGATTCAGGGAAATAACTGTGATGTGTACTCTACTTTTTACAATAGAACACATTCGATTTATTACCCATTTTCTTTAGCATTCATAACTCATTTTAATGTGATCTTAAGTGCATATGAGAATGTTATTAAGTTAACCCTCCTGTTACCTTCAAATGTACTAACATCTTTTTCCCTTTTTGACCACAGCAGTTGAAACCTCCAGAAAATTATTAGAATTGATATTGTTTCCCAAGTTTAAGTGTCAGGTACTTCATGTTTGTTTGTTGAAACCTAAATAGCCCTTTAAATAAAAAAAGGTGATATTTCTTATCTGTTTTACACAGTGAAAAACAGCCTGGGCTCAAATTGACCCCAAAGAGCACCGATGCGTAAAAGTTGTGTTCAGGACATTGAAAACATATCATGTGAATTTTATGTTTTCTCGGTTGTCCCCAATAAATTAGGAAAAGTCATGAAATATGAAGCAGAAAAAATTATGTCAATAATTTTTTTTGAGACGTCAAACATTGAATGGGGTCAAATTGTCCCCAAAGGTAAGAGGAGGGCTAAATGTTAATCTAAGTCTAATCTGATGTGTTTGTCATCCATCATAACTCCACCTTTGTCGCATTTCTGAACAGCGTATGCATGGTTAATGAATGACTGATACCAGTATAACACGTAATCATAGTTAACGGCTTGTGAACAAACAAAGTGTGCATTTTTAAAAACTCAGATGTGAGTTTAAGACTATTCTAGTCTAAAGTGAAATCATTTCTATCTTGAGTATAGTGAATTCTTACCTCATGGTCACTTTACACGGTTTCCTTCCAGAGCGGTCAGCAGCGTCTCCAGTTTCATTTATTTTCTTAGCGAGAAAAGAAAAAGAAACAAATAAATACAAACCAAAATAATTCTAACTTATGTCTGCTCACAACTCCACGTCTGACCACATTCAGCTGGATCCAGGTCACAGTGTGTGTAGTACACGTTGTCTTACTGGTAATACTAGCAATACAATTGACAGCATACTGTTATATATTATTTATAAAACAATTCTTGAGAGTTATAAATGTGATTAAAAACGTATTTATATGGAAGATGTATGTGGTAGTATATATAAATATATTTTGTTTTTTATTTTGTTTGTTGTTTCATTCTTTATTTTATATAAATTTTCTGATTTATTTTTATTTCAATTTAGGATAGGAATCTATAAGCATTTTTTGCTTCTACCTATACCTTTTCAGTCTTTCTCTTTTGTATATTATATAGAATAATATAGTATTGTATTTGATTTGATTGACTGAATATAATACACAAACAAACAAACAAATATACTTTGTTCACAGTTGGTACCTGCTTTACATTTGTTTATTTTTTATATATCTCATTTATAGCGGTTCTTTCTATCACCATTCCATATATATATATATATATATACAGGACTGTCTCAGAAAATTAGAATATTGTGATGAAGTTCTTTATTTTCTGTAATGCAATTAAAAACACAAAAATGTCATGCATTCTGGATTCATTACAAATCAACTGAAATATTGCAAGCCTTTTATTCTTTTAATATTGCTGATTATGGCTTACAGCTTAAGAAAACTCAAATATCCTATCTCTAAATATTAGAATATCATGAAAAAGTATACTAGTAGGGTATTAAACAAATCACTTGAATTGTCTAATTAACTCGAAACACCTGCAAGGGTTTCCTGAGCCTTGACAAACACTCAGCTGTTATAAATCTTTTTTTTTACTTGGTCTGAGGAAATATTAAAATTTTATGAGATAGGATTTTAGAGTTTTCTTAAGCTGTAAGCCATAATCAGCAATATTAAAAGAATAAAAGGCTTGCAATATTTCAGTTGATTTGTAATGAATCCAGAATGCATGACATTTTTGTTTTTTTAATTGCATTACAGAAAATAAAGAACTTTATCACAATATTCTAATTTTCTGAGACAGTCCTGTATATATATGACATATGATATGATATGATATGATATTCCTTTATTCGTCCCACAGTGGCAACATTTTAAAGAATCACAGCAGCGGTGCACATCAGAGCATCAATGAAAATAAATAGAAAACACAAAACTAAATACTAAAAACTAAATACTAATACTAATACTAAATATATAGGGGGGAAATAAAGTAAAGTGCTGACAAAAGTAAAGTAAAGTGCTATATATAATATATATATATATATATATATATATATATATATATATATATATATGCTTTTGCAACCCTTTCTGGTTGGATGTCAGATATCAATCTGTGTTTTGTGGTACTGTCACTTCTATACAATGTGAAAATTAAACCTTAAATAATCGTATGATGTTAAAGTAAAAATGTGTTGGTTAAGATAAGTTATTCGGCGGGTTTAAAGAATCCTTTTGTCATGAGTTTATTTTAATGTAAAAAACACATTCTGGTGGACACATGGGATGAACACACGCATTATATTTTCACACAACTAACTAACTAATAATAATAACGTCCAGTGAGATTAGTCAATATTTGAATAAACCAAAGAAACTTAAAACTTCTCAGGAGAATCAATTATTTATATTTTAAGACTTGGTTCATAATGAGTGTGATGTTTGCAGTTTAATGCCTGATACACTGACTTTAAGTCATTCTCACTACTCTATTATATCCGCCTGCTCTTCTTATGTTAATGATTTATGTGTCACTATTTTACTGATGAAATAAAAAAAGAGTTTTGTTCCTGTTCTGAAATACGCCCTTGTGACAGTGACACTTGCCCTTTGTCTGACTGCGAAAAAGAGTGATGGGCACACGTGTGTGTGTGTGTGTGTGTGTGTGTGTGTGTGTGTGTGTTACACACATCTTGCATATTGCATGGAAAGCAGTTGTCAGCGGTTGGGCTGCCCATCTGTCAGAGGCTGAGCTGGGGCCTCATTTAAAAAAAGGATCAGACAGAGAGTTATTAATCATGGAGGAGGTCAGGGATTAAAAATGAATAAGTTCAACAAGTATCAAAGGTAACGTTATTAAATGTTCATCCACTCAGCAATTAGCAGCGCTTGAATATAATATCCTGATTGATTCTTTATTAATACAGCATTAATTCATCATTCCCTGCAGGGGTTAAACATCCGGTTCAGAGGAGTCAGCTGACTGGATGCTTTAGAGCCGATCTGTAAGAGAGTCTCAGCGGAGCGTTTGAGGTCAGGATGTTTCTTCAGGGCATTAAGTTACGATCAAATATAACCTCATAATCATATTTCACAGTGGCTGAAACAATGAACCACCTCCTTGTCTTGTTAGCATCTTTAGATGAGATGAATTTCTTTCATAAAAACATCTATAACGCTCATCAAAAATCCCATGTTTAGTTTTTAGTGTCTCTTTTTATTCTCCCAGGGAGTTAAAGTCTCCATGTTGTCTTGTTCTGTGATTCTGGTCTGCATGTGTGCCTTAAATACATGAAATCACATTTTAAATCATCCTTAAAAGCTTGTTTATTTCCTAAAGGAACAGACCAATGAAAAAATGCAACACATTGCACATTTTCTTCACAGTATTTTTCACCAATGCAACATGTAATACTATATATTATTTCAAAACATTACAAAAAGCCCACAACAACAAAACACAACGCAGCCTATTGTAAATGTCCTGATCTGTTACTGATCTGTAGTTGTGTGACTCCCACCTTAAAGCAGCAACATGCAACATGTTGAGCATCAGGAGAAAACAACGAGATGTAAAGATAGAGTGACGAGGCCGGTTCTGAGTGTAAGGGTTTATTTCACTTGACACTCTTGAAAGCTCGCTGCTGTTAATTAGATTAATTATTTAAAGTAAAATGTATATTTCCTGCAAGATTCATTCACAAATTCTCAGGTATTGTAAATTGAAAAATGCAATAAAAAGTTTGAAAGAGGCGGTGAAGTTTCAAAACATCTACCGTAACACTACAAATGAATATATATGATATTTGATCTTCTTTAACACTAATTCATTCATATGACAGACGTGTGTGACAGCAGCTGACAGTCTTGATAAACGGACTATTTGTAGCATGATGTCACCTGCTGGTCATTTGTGGGACTGCATGTTGGGTACGATATAAATTAGGACTACAACAATGCTGGACTGCAACAATGGTGGTGATTTATTTGTATAAGCTAAAGGAGGTATGAACCCCATCCAGAGGATTTATGGAGAATTACAAGATATTTAGAGATTAATATGTGTTTATTAATATATTTATTAATAAACACATAATAATCTCTAAATATATTTAGCAATATCTAGGTATATCAAGAAGCTCTTAGGTAGATCAAGAAGCTCATCGGTCCATCATAAACTTGCATTCTAATGAAGCATAATGATTGAATTCAAAAGAAATTTTCATAAAAAAATCAAAGACACTGTTTTCTGACCAGAAAGGGCCTATTAATCTCATAATGTGCAGTTATTTGATCTATCGGAGCATAACACATTACAGATATACAGAAATATACAGCATCAAGCATGTCAGTGTGGAAATACACTATACATGTAAAAATATTGATGAATTAAATATTGTGCAGCAAGACAAAATATATGACCGGATGGTGATTTACATTTATTTTTTGGATGCACAATATAAATCCTGCATGCTGTAAATACAATACATACAATCAGTAAATGTATATCTGTTCCGTATCTATTTTGTATGTGTATGTTCCTGTTGCGTTTTCAGTATTAATTATGGAAGCACCATTTGTTTCACTACTTGTGTAGATAGCTGTTATTTATATTTCTGTTGAAGAAGTATGGAGGACTCAAAATGACTTAAGTATAAATAAATAAATGCATGAATAAATATAGGAATAAATAAATAAATGCATAAATAAATGTATAAATAAATAAATACAGGAATGAATAAATATAAGTTATAAATCAACAGGACATCATTAAATAAATATATTTCTACATTTCTGTATTTCTTCATTTATTTATTTATCTATTTCTGTGTCCACATGTATTTCATCATTTATTTATGTGTGACATTTACATGTCCGTATATTCAAATGAGCTGGGGCGGTGGACACATAAATAGAGATATAAATAAATGAAGAAATACAGAAATGTAGAAATACATTTATTTAATGATGTCCTGTTGAGTTATAACTTATATTTATTAATTTCAGTATTTAGTTCTGTATTTATTTCTGTATTTATACATTTATTCTTGTATTTATTTATTTATACATTTATTTAAGCATTCCTGTATTTATTTATTGATTTATACATGTATTTAAGCATTTATTTATTTATTCTTGTATTTATACTTAAGTCATTTTAAGTCCACCATAAATAAGTACACATTCCTTATAAAGGTGATGCTGATTCATGTTGTTCTGCACAATGACCACACGGGGGCGGTGTTGACACTGTTCTGAATGTGTTTATACCTGATCGCTCCCCATCTCCTCATATTCATGACAAGGGAAAAGTTATCAAAAATCGGTGTTATTGAAATGAGTTGTGTGTCAGATTGATCAAATAATCGCCACGTACGTATTTTTCTTGAAAGTGAGGAGATTGTGAACATTCATTTGTCTTTTTGACAGCAGATTTTCTGACACGTCAAAGCAGGAAAAGCTATGACGTCACTAATGATGACCATCTGTCGTGAAAAAGGGTTATATCGGTCTCTTTGTTATGCCATTCCCTCCAGAGCAATCAACTGATATATTAATATGTATTCCAGAATAGTGTGTAATCTGTGCATATTGGTATTTGCACAGTTTGTTCTTTCTATTAAGAAAGAAGAAATAAATTCCATTAATTTGTAGCTGTTTACTGTTTAAAAATAATTGTTTTACGTTTGATTTTCGTAAATATATTTGCCATTGTTGATTTTATATAGATTGATTTTATCATTATAACAATTGTGCTCAATTTAAAAAAATGTGAGCACGAAGACAAAAACAATGTGACTTATTGTTGTCCAGGATTCTCCTCACTCGAAGTGCCTTCCTCTCTCCTCCACCAGATGTCCCCAGATGTTCACCAGATCTCAGCCTGTGTGTGTGGTCTCGTTTGAAGTGCTCAGCTCTTGTTAACACTAAATTAGCCACGGTGTCCCATGTCTTGTTGCATAAGGTAAAGGACGAGGAAGTGAGGTGTAATGTGCCTTTCGGTGGGCTGTCGCCACTAATTGTCTCTCCCAACGCTCAGAGTGCATCACGGCCCGGCCCTGGGAGCGTATCTGTCTTTGTCTGGAGTTTCTCCATGGCGACCGCTGCTTTGATGTGCTGTTCAGCTCAGAGTCACAATAGACAACAACCTGAGGTGCGATGACAGTAAACCTACATCACGACAGGGAGGAGGACCGCTGAGCACGGGCCTCTCTTTCTGCAAAGACATATACTCACACCTCAAGAGCAGCAGCAGATCATGAACAAGCATACAATACAAACAATTGTGTGATTTAAAAAAAAAAGTATTAAAGAAACACCTAAGAGGAACAATAGTAATGTAAACAGACGTTGTGGACAAGAATGAAAGCAGGAATAAAGTTGAATTAACAGGTATTCCCTTACATTTTGAAAACTAGAACTAAGTAGTGAATGCTTCTAAAATGCTGCTTTATATCTTATTGTTTAAAGGATAAATCTTCTCTTGAAACTATCCACACTATGCAAAACATTTAAGAGTAAGGCTGGAGATATGTCATTGTTTACTTCATGGTAAATATTTTTTTAAACCAAAACCAGCACAGGATGTCCTCAAGTCTTCTTCCTTCGAGCTAAAGAGCTCCATTAAAAACACACCTGTGAGCCTCTCTTCTTCACTGGGTGACCTGGTCCTTCATGATCATGATCAGGGTCCCCAAACTTTTTCTTGTGAGGGTCACATCACTTTTCCCTTCTCTGATGGGGGTCAGTTTGTAACAGAAAAAGTTTGACGATCGCAGGGGTGCCTAAATGTAAACATTTATTGTTTTCCAGAAAGCCACATAACCAAATATTAATAACCCTTTCTGGGATCTTCACAGAAAAAAAAGTCAGGAAATAAATAACACTATTTATGACATAAATAATAACCAAATACCCCTCTCTGGGTTCTTCACAGAAAAAAAGTTTATTGAACATTAACAGGTAAAAGTTTAGCTTAGTTTAAGGCAGGATGATGATTTTCCTCAACCTAACTGTTTGTTGTTGTTGTTGTTTTACCGTAAACACAATGAATAGATTAGTGAGACTGTGTTGCACCGGAGCACCAATGGATTCATCCGCCGCTGAAAATAGTCCTCCACTCAATGAGCGATGTGCTAAAAACTAAGTCGTCCAGCTTTTTAGGGACATTATTCCACCTTTTCTGAGAAAGGAAACTATATCATTTGTCATAATTTAAAAAATAATTAAATTCTCTGGAGGACTTAATGGTCTGAAGCCGGCGGACAAGAAGGATGGACTGTTACGTTTGGTCTCTCGTGGCATTTGTTATATTCCATTTCAAATTCAGTTTATTTTGTATCGCCCGATATCACAAATTCCAAATGTGCCAACATAGTAAGTTTTTATGAGCCTATAGAGTAAAAAGATGTTGCAATAATTTATTTGAAGTAAGACATTACTAAATTTGCCGATGACGACACATTACAGTGAAGATAAATTGATGCTATTAGAAAAACCACATTATAAACTGATAACAAATATACTGATTTGTAATCTTTAACATTTGCTTGACATATGAAGATCTAAGGTAACTAGTCATATTTTAAATTAGGAATTATCTCTAAACATAATATAATTATATACACAGTCTGATCTATTCTAAATGTCATATATTTCCATGGTAATTTAAGATATTTATTTACATTTAGAGCTGACATTTTTCCTGTATTTACTTGTGCCTGAGCAACGTTCAATAAAACTGAATTGTGTTTTTATGTTGGTTAAAGAACAAAAAGTCATGCTGTGTCCAGACAAACTCATTTACTTAAAAAAGTTTTTAAAATGTAGACCGATTTCAGTATCAAAGAGACGTTTCGTCTGGATAATATAACAAAGAAATAGACGCTGCAATAGTTATAGGCGAAATAGTTGCTGCTTTGTTTGTTTTTTCACACCAAACAATCATCTTTTGTCATCTAAAATAAATCTCTGAGTAAAAAACATCCCGTAAATCCTCTTCTCTCCCCAGACCGAAGCTGAGACCAACGGTCAGGTTGAATATGCAGGTTTGTCATCATTTTCCTATAAAAGGCCCGGGGAGGTGTGTGCGTGGGGGGTCGAGGAAGTGTGGCAGTAATATAAGCAAACAGAGAATGTGAGGAGAGGAAATGGCCTGTCCTCATAATCACAGCCCGGGAGCAGCAGTGCATTCAGCTCGCAGCGCCGGGGTGCTCGGCCGCTCTCTGTCTCCTTTCAATGCAGCGGAGGCCTGCGAGCGCCGCTTTATGGACAAGCCCCGACACCCACAGGAAGTGTAAACAGAGGTCAAGTGTTAAAGTCCAACCCGCCAATTCTCACCTCCATTAAAGAGGGTTTGAGGGGGTTGAAGGAGGAGGAGGAGGAGGAGGGGGTCTCCACAGAGCCCTCAGAGCACCTGGGAAGGGGCCCCTTTAAAACGCGACAATGATTGGTTTCATAAAGAAGCTTCGACGAATCAGCGAACGTGTGAAATGTCCACAGACGTTTACATTTCATCCATTAATCGAGAAACCGATGGCCGCGTGACCTCGACGCGCGGCGGGTATTAAAAAAAAATAGAACGATGCGTTTTCAAACGAATGCGCCACCGTGTGAGAACGTATTAACTTTCTGCAAAATGATTCATGAAATCTGTCCACAGGCCGACCTTTGACCTTTGACGTTGTCTCACAACAGACTGGCAAACACGACTCCTGTCTCCGATTAGGAATCAAACCATCAACTACGAAACATGTGCATTGCAGATAAATGAGGAAAAAAGGATAGTTGAAAAGAAAATATCATGGGGAAAGAAACTTTTTACACCTTTAATATTTTAGACGTTGTTAGACTTTGACATTTTGTTTAAAATACACTTACTGCCTTTCTTTCTTCAGAGTTAAATGAAAAGGTTGAAACCGCTACATCCATCAGATACATGTGGAGCTGCAAGTGCAAAAGGGGCTTTGTGAAGAAGAAGAACTTCTGGCTCCGACACATAAACACCAAACTAATCAAATGTGCTCCGTCCCAAAGTCACAGAACCCGCCTGAAGGTCAGGAATGGACGCCATTGATCTGGTTTGATCTCTAACAAAACCAAAGTTATAGAACAACACAATGTGGTGGAGCTGACTGGCTGTGGCTTTATTTAGGGACATTGATCCGTTCAGTGGAATCAGTGGGAAAAGCATAATCCACAAAATGTTGAACTCGTCTTTTAAAATGGCAACGGGTTTGAAACGTGGCCTTTCATCCAGATTGTAGATACTCGACTGATATGTCATCCCTGCACGTGAAAAGCCTTCAGAATGTGAAATAACCCTATTTATGATAGGAAAATAATTCTATTTTTTAGTGCAGGAACGTGTTTCTCAGACGCAGGAGAATCCTCAGTCTTCTGTGCCGCGCTCGGCTGTCTGTCCTCCAGCGGTGGACGGATAGCACCACACCGTCCGCCTCTAGTCGGCTTCGTGGCCTCCAGCTGCTGCTTAAAGAATCACGCATGTCCTCCAAGGAGACATGAACGGGTTCCTTTCCGTCTGGAAACCTCCGATGGATTTCACTGGCGAGGACTTATTGAAGAGGCTTTGCCATCTCGGGACCCGAGTGACTCTGAGTGACGGTGATAGTAAGTTCAATATGGAAGATGATGATTTATGATTTATGTTTGTGTTTTTACTTGTCTGATTGTTCGTATAGTTGGATGTTATGTAATTTCTATTCATTCGTTGTTGTTTTTGGTCGTCTGGTGTAACTTGTAAAAACTTTTTAAAAAATGATTGAAAGGAATGTGTAAAATATGTATGTGATGTGTCGGAGAAGATGTGTTTTTACACATCTTTTCCGACTATATCTGGATTAAAACACAGATTAGCACTTCAGTGGCACTTAAATAGCTCTTATTATGGTACTTTTGTAGTTCGACTATCTTGAAGAAATGTTACTTTCTGTATTCTTGTTGTTCTTAGTTTGTACTCTTGGTTGATGCACTTATCGTAAGTCGCTTTGGATAAAAGCGTCTGCTGAATGACATGTAATTTAATGTAGTGTAATGTAATGTAATGTAGTGTAATGTAATGTAGTGTATTGTAATGTAGTGTAATGTAATGTAATGTAGTGTAATGTAATGTAATGTAGTGTAATGTAATGTAGTGTAATGTAATGTAGTTTAATGTAATGTAATGTAATGTAATGTAGTTTAATGTAGTTTAATGTAATGTAATGTAATGTAATTTAATGTGTTTCTCCTGCTCCGTGGAGTTTGTGGTCTATGGAGCGTCAGACGGGTCCAATCCACACGCCGCAGGACATGACCGTCAACAGATACCGCTCAGGGAGGAAGTTAATCCCTCATTAAGTCGGTAATGACACGGACGCTCTGTTCTGTGAGAGGATGGAGGACTCTGGGAACAAGTGGCCCCTGTCAGGCCCCGAGGAGAGCAGCTCGTACAGTAGCGCTTCACCGCGCCGGTGTCGATGCTAATGCTAACGGCGGAGCGGCGGAGGTCCTCCCTTCTGCCACACGTGGAAATGAAAAACACACAGAATCTGCCTAGCGACGCTGCATCGATGCTGGAATTAGTCAGTTCATTTCACTTCTGGACCATTTAGCTGATGGTGTGAATGTACCTGGTTTTAAAGAGAGAGAGAGAGGAGGCTGAGAGGCTCCAGCTAAAGGAGCTTTGACAAGACAGGACAGCAAATCTCACTTTTATCATGATTTATAGAGCTATATTGTGGAATTACTGACAAAGCGTTAACGAGGAGTGGCGTATTGACGTATTAATTGTCTGCCAGCTATTAAATGAGCTTTATCGACTCGGGTTTGAGTTCAAATAACGACTCAGAGGCTTGAAATCAAACATATTCAAGTCTCAAGTTTCAGTTTGGTCACATCCAGAAATGACTGAGAGAATAAAGCTTCATACATGCCTCTCATTGTTTAATTTAAAATATGGATTTAAATATTTTAAGACCAGGTCTATAAAACACAATATTTACACGTGATCAGCACAACGGTCGGCATTGAAGGAAAGGTTTGACGGGACTTGAGACTTGACTTAAATATATATATATATATAAAATATATCATATATTTAACATTGGTATGTTAAAATATGACCTTTATTGTTTTATGTAAATATGTAGGTGTGTGTATTTATGTGCGTGTTTGTGTATGTATGTGTATGTGTGTGTATGTATGTATGTGTGTGTGAATATGTTTGTACACTACCGTTCAAAAGTTTGGGGTCACTTAGAAATGTCTTTATTTTTCAAAGAAAAGCACTGTTTTTTCAATAAAGATAACATTAATCAAAAATACACACTCAACATTGTTAATGTGGTAAATGACTATTCTAGGTGGAAACGTCTGGTTTCTAATGAAATATCTCCAGAGGTGTATAGAGGCCCATTTCCATCAACTATCACTCCAGTGTTCTAATGGTACATTGTGTTTGCTAATCGCCTTAGAAGACTAATGGATGATTAGAAAACCCTTGTGCAATTATGTTAGCACAGCTGAAAACAGTTATGCTGGTGATATAAGCTATACAACTGGCCTTCCTTTGAGCTTGAAGTTTGAAGAACAAAATTAATACTTCAACTATTCATCATTATTTCTAACCTTGTCAATGTCTTGACTATATTTTATATTCAATTTTCAATTCATTTGATAAATAAAAGTGAGTTTTCATAGAAGACACGAAATTGTCTGGATGACCCCAAACTTTTGAACGGTAGTGTATGTGTATGTATATGTATATGTATGTACATGTGTATATGTATATATGTTTATGTATATATATATATATATAGATATATGTATATGGTTCTCTGAAATAAGTTTTTTCGTGAAATCATAGGTTAGGGCTCTTATAAGCTCGACAGCTTCAGCCTCGACCCTTTCGGTCTGCCACTTTCTTCTTTTGTTGAATTTTGATTTTTTTATATTTTGCTGATCGAAATAATCTCAACAAAACTAAACTAAACTAAATATAGCGTACAAACTCTTTTTATTTTTATTTATTTAACCAGGAAATGCCTCATTGAGATTAAAAATCTCCTTTACAAGAGTGTCCTGGCCAAGACAGCAGCAGCAGCACGTCACACAAAGTTTATACAATACAACATAAAACATAAAACAGTGACAGACAATATATAAAACGAAAAACTAAATCACAGCATGAATAAAACCAAAACTAAGTCTCAAGCCAACACAACCCAGCTCACACAGGAGCACATACCGCCGTCATATAAAACATCGACAGCTAGATGAATTTCCTCCAATATTTTCAATCTATTTTAAAACACCTAAGGAGACCGCCCGGAGACCCAGGTCTGTCTGCAGCAAATTCCAAGCCGCAGGAGCAGCAAACTTAAAACCTCTTTTCCCCATTTCCAAACGGACGTGAGGGACGGAGAGCAAGAGGAGGCCTTGAGCAGAGGTCACAGAGCGAAGATGGTAGCTTCCAGGGTTTTCAGCTGAATTAGCGTCCAAAGATACGATGGAAGTACGTGGAGAATAGCCTTATAAATAAGGACATGCCAATGATTTTGTCTCCGGATGGACAGAGGAGTCCAACCAACCCTCGCATACAGGGAGCAATGGTGAGTCAGAGCCTTAAGGTTAGTGATGAACCTCAATGCTCCATGGTAGACAGTATCTAAGGAGTGGAGACATTGAGAAGATGCATGCATATATAAGACATCACCATAATCAATCACAGGCATAAAAGTAGCAGCAACAAGTCTCTTTTTAGCATTAAAAGAAAAGCAAGACTTATTTCGAAAATAGAAACCCAGCCTCACTTTCAACTTCTTAACAAGTTGCTGAATATGAGGTTTAAAAGAGAGAGTCATTAATCAAGAATCCCAGGTATTTATATGATGATACAGACTCAATCACATTGCCCTGAAATGAAATCATAGCTGGAAGGTTTAATGGCTTAGTTTTTGAGTTTGTAAACATCATCAACTTCGTTTTATCAGGATTCAACAATAATTTCAACTCATTAAAAGAGTGTTGCACAGTATCGAAGGCTGTTTGTAAGTGTAAGAGAGCCTGATGCTGTGTAGGAGCAGAGCAGTAAATGACAGGATCGTCTGCATAAAAGTGAAAATTGGCATTTGGCACATTTTGACCGATACTGTTAATATAAATTGTGAATAAAAGTGGTCCAAGGACTGAACCCTGTGGCACACCTTTTATTATATCAAGAGAACTCGAGGTGATGCCTTCAGCCTGTACACACTGTGATCGGTTTGATAAATAATTTTCAAACCAACAGACAGTATGTTTTGACAGTCCAATAGTAAGAAGTCTCTGCTTCATTACTGCATGATCGACATTGTCGAAAGCCTTGGACAAATCAATAAAAAGGGCTGCACAGTGTTGTTTATTGTCCAAAGATTCAATAAAATCATTTACTACCTTTAACGCTGCTGTGGTTGTACTACACATCAAAATGAAAAGACATACTTCACACGCAAAGTATGGAGTTCACCGTGGTCAGGTGTGCGTGTTCAGACATGTTTTAGACCCGTTGTTGCGTCATCAATGGCGAGCCGGACAGGAAGCTCGTTAGAGAACGACAGCGAAGCATCTCACGGATCCTACGATAACGTATTCTTTATTGGAAAAGGGTAACTTGCTTTTTTAAACTAACAAGAATAGGTGTCTCATGTGTTTATGTCCTTTTTTTGGAGTCGTTTGTCTTTGTATGCATCGAGAGCATCGCTTGTGGAGCGAAGCAGCTTCGGGGTCCAGTCAATTCAATTCAATTCAGTTTATTTGTATAGCCCATTTTCACAAATTAGAAATGTGTCTCAGAGTGCTTTACAATCTGTACACATAGACATCCCTGACCTTTGACCTTTGACCTCACATCGGATCAGGAAAAACTCCCAAACAACCCTTCAGGGGGAAAAGGGAAGAACCCTTCAGGAGAGAACAGAGGAGGATCCCTCTCCAGGATGGACAGGTGTCATAGATGTCATGTGACCAGAAGGAATCATTACACACAAATTAAAACACAGCAACAACACAATGAATATGACAGAGTGGATGAAGAGTTGGTAGTCGGCATATTCCACATCAGTCATTTACATCAAATCCAACTTACGCGTGCCGCTGAAGAAGAAGCGACACAACCAAACACAAATACACACACAGCCGAGGCTGAGTGTGTATTGGAGCCAGACGGAGCGTATACCTGGCCTTTTACCGGACTCCCTTTCATAGTCGCGGTGAGGGCCGAGGCCCACGGGTCCCAGTAATGAGCCCTCAGGACCGGCAGCAAGGTGACGGAGGCCGGCCGCTCCCGATCGTCCTGTGAATGGCTTCATAAACTCATTAGCGATGGATGTGCGTGGACAAGAAAGGCCCCGATTACAGTGGCTGTTAAATGTGTCGTCCAGGTGAGAAAACGATCCCCTTTCACCTCAATAATAATAATGATGACAGTGTTTCTTCATGCTTTTGTTTCATTCAATCACGTGTGAGCTGAGCTGGGAGGAGACACAGAACAGAGTTTCTCCTCTCGGATCTCACTGCTCCGTCACATATGCCATAACTCCTATATCAGGGGTCCCCAGACTTCTTCCTGTGGGGGCCACATCACTTTTCCCTTCTCTGATGGGGGTCAGTTTGTGACAGAAAAAGTGTGACGATCGCAGGGGTGCCTAGATGTAAAAAAAACAAAAAACGATTTTCCCAGAAAGCCACATAACCAAATATTAAAAACCCTTTCTGGGATCTTCACAGAAAAAAAGTCAGGAAATAAATAACACTATTTATGAAATAATAAAAATTTAAAAAATCATAATGCGTCTCTGGTATTGTTCAGGGGGCCGGGCCAAATGTGGAGGCGGGCCGTATATCGGCCCGCGGGCCTTAGTTTGGGGACCACTGTCCTATATTAATATAGTTTGGAGCGACCGTCGTTTAGAGATCAGGACTTTGATCTTTAAATCTCCTCACAGGAGCTCCAACATCTTCATTTTTAGAGTTTAGACTTTCCAAACGTGAATCTGATATTTCTTGGGAAATCTTTGCTCGAGATCAAATTAAACTGAAAGGTAATCAAATGTCTTCAGTACAACTTCTAAGACACTTTTTCTATTTCATGTCACCGTTTATTTCTACTCCACCAGATTTCAGAGGGAATCATTTTTACTTTTGACTAAAATCTTCTCTGAAAAGTTCATAAAATAAACTCTCCATTGGTACGTGACGCGATGAGCTCAGAACCACCCAACTGCAACATATTAACGCATCACGTTGCAGTAATATCGTGATTCTATAACAATGCTTCTATTTTTAATACTTGGAGATCGTTGTTCTCATAAGAACGCATTACTTTTTAACAGGACAAGTCACAAAGTGTTTGTATTGTTTTTACTCAAGTGAATGGAATCAAAATCTAAATATTTCCACCACTATCCGCAGGTCTAAATTCATCTGAAACAATACGGTTTATTATTTTTATTCCAGGGGAATGCTTGACATTAAATGAATTATCTGTCAAATCAGTATCATTTTATTTTTTTTGACAACTGTGCAGCTGTCACCGACGAGTTATTTTATCAACACGTACTTCTGCATCACAAAAACCAACACACACAGTAATCTACACAACACACTCTCGTATGTGTGAGAGAATTTGGCCATTTAAAAGTAGAATGTTATGTTTTTAATCTATATTTATCTCCAACCTTTAGTCTTTCTCTTGAGTGATGCTGCCCAAAGTGAAAACAAATCCTCATAAATGACCACTTTGCATGTTGCAGCCAACAGCAGAAACTGAATGAAGTGCCGATGAGCAGTTTCAAGCTGTCGGTGGGGAGGATGGCCCATCGAGCCGTTAGAGAGCAGCCCCTGCAGCCTCTTTCTCCTCGCAGGGCATGACTATGAAAAGAGGACACTCGAGGACAATGGTCCGTGTATTCCTTGTCTGGCTCCAATACACAAGGAGGACCTGATGCCTTCGCTGCAGCATCATTAGAGGACATGCAGGGTGCACTGCCGATATCATGAAAAAGACATGTCAGCGTATTCAGGCGGGATATTGGAGGGGGGGACTTGGCAATAACATTTCCCTCTTTAGTTGTTTTTTCACTTGAAGTGGCGATTAGGGGTTGCAACTCGTGATTATTATCGCTGTTGATGAATTCTTTAGGCTCTAAAATCTTCCAAAAGAAATGTAAAAATTCCCAGAGCTCAACGTGAGGCCTTCAGCGGTCTTGTCAAAACAGTCAAAGGTCAAATCTATTTCTTTATACAAAACAGGCAAATACAACTGGAACCATGTTGACTTGTTGGCTTTTTTTCTTTTTTACTGGAAGGATGAGAAATCAACAGGACAAATTGGTTTATATTCACTCTGAGGCTTTATGTTTTTTGAGTTTTGTTAATTCCAGATTAGTTTCACTTATTTTCTAAACGTGCTTCCCTAAAAAAAAAAAAACGTATTTGTCTTTTATTTATTTATCTTCAAGCTGGTTTGACTCTTCGTTCAACTCGTCATTCAGCTGCAAGCTTTCATCTTAACTTGAGGTTTCAACACTCAATGTGAAGTGAGTGATCTGTGAGCACGGAGGGTTTCTGCAGTGCGCGCCAGCAAACACCGCTGGGTGGTCCGGCCAGGTCGACAAAGTCTGTGTTTGCCCTCACCATTAGACATTCTAGTGTCAGTGAAAGAGGATAAATAAGAGGCTCCGAGGTCAAAGGGACCGGGCGCTTCGCTTCGGTGTTTCAATGTGTTCTAACAGTTACTTAGGGCTCCGCGGAGCCTCTCCGCCACCTCCAAATGATGGAAATGAGGCTGGAAAGTTTGCAGAGCTGGCAATAATCCGAGTTGAAAGAGAGACTGTCTTTGTGTTGCCGTGGTGTAAGAAAGCAAATCACTTCCTTTAAAGAAGCCGCGTCTTCATCTTCAAGCCTTTAATGAGACGCCGATAAAACAAAGGGAGATTATTTCCGGTGCAAAATTGCCTTTTCGTCATAAAAGGTTTTCTTATCCACGTGCCTATAATGAGACTGGCTGTCGTTTAATTCGCGTTGTGTTTATACACAACGTGTTGTTGTCCGGCTTTAGACGGGATTGTTTTAGGGAAATCAGCCGAGAGAGAGAGAGAGAGAGAGAGAGGCATTTCCCAGTCTGACAATCAAAGGATGGGATGGATGGATCAAGCTGTGGATTAACGCGGTTCTTGAGATTAGTGGAGTTGCGGTTTGGGTAAAAACGCACGCACACACACACACACACACACACACACACACACACACACACACACACACACACACACACACACACACACGCACACACACACACACACACACACACACACAAACAGCAGCACCACTCTATCGTCACACCCGACCCGCTGAATCTGACGCCTCAATTACGCACGGCAGTCCTTCCATTTGAAGAGCAACACCGCTGCTGTTAAACAACACACTCTGAACACAGGGCGATTCATGTTGGACAGAAATAAGATGACGAGCTGTTTACAGGAGGGACTCTTGGTTTACAGCAGGTTGATATGATCCTACGTCTTCATTATCCCTAAATTATAAAGGTTGGAAAAAGTTGGAAAGGATACCAACAAATAAGTGGAGTTCAACACAGTATCCTCTCTGTTATTGTCCAGCTTGACGTCGGCCTCCAATCGTTACGCTGCTTAAAGCATCTGTCGGCCAGCCAGAACTTAAAAGGCTCCAAATAGGATGATTTGGTAACATCAAGGCTTTCCCAGCGGTAATGATTACTTTTGGACTTAAGATCCATGCAAGAATTTGTAGCCCAGTAAATCTCCCGAGGTCCCTGCCCCCACGGCTCTTCAAAAGCCTTGTCATTCAAAGGGTTAGGATGTTTGACAATCCCAGCTTGTACTACTCCACCAATTAATTGGATACGTTGTCGGGGATGTTCGTTTCTCTCATCTGCTACTTAGAAAGACAAAGGGTCGATGGGGGGGCTGTTGACACCTCGGTGTCCGGCCGCAGTATAAATGAGGAGCCTCGCGGGAGGAGCAGCATTCACTTTCCTGCTGCACTCCGAGCAACAACTTCATTTCTGCAAAGTTTCGAGATCTTATTTCACCACAAAAAGAAGGAAAAAAATACATTCGTTAGAATGCAGGTGCCGAACAGACCAATTGGAGCTTTCGGATACTCCGTGCGTAATTACGCACCGCCATCGCTGTACCCGCAGTACCAGGGGAGCCAGTGCCCGTTGACAACGAAGCCTCCCAGTGGGAAATCGTTCACCATCGATGCTTTGCTTGCCAAGCCGGAGCGCGCATCCAGCTGCCGGGCGAGTCCGACTCCGTGCGGAGAGAAATACCAACCAGGAGTCCCGGTTCTGCCTCTCACGGGACACGCGGGCTTACCGATGGCAGCAGCACCTTACGGCTACTCTCAAAACATGTTGCACTCTGCGCTCCACGCGCAACCGGGATACTCAGTCTACTGCTGCCCGCCGTTCACGTACCAATCCTCGTGTCGTGGAGCATTTTACGCACACGGTAAACACTATTTACTATTTCCTGGATCTAAATGTCAAAATGAAACTGTTTGCACGTGGCAGTGTGATTAAATGCGTCATCTCTCCTTTTGCAGCTGCAATGTCCAAAGTGAGCGCAGGGCTGCATTCCTTCAAAACTAAAGGTGGCAAGTCGAAACGGATGCGCACCAGCTTCACGAGCGAGCAGCTCTCCCGGCTGGAGAAGGAGTTCGCGCGGCAGCAGTACATGGTGGGATCCGAGCGGTTCCTGCTGGCCTCCGCCCTCCAGCTCACAGAAGCTCAGGTCAGAAACGGAAGAGAGAGGAAAAGGAGTGTGAAAAGAATATGTTATTAACCCCTTGTGTGTCTCTTACTGCAACCGTTCTAACATGCGTGTTGTTTATCTCTCTCCAGGTCAAAGTCTGGTTCCAGAACCGACGCATCAAGTGGCGCAAACAGAGTCTGGAGCAGCAGCAGGCCAAGCTGGCCAAGCTGGGCCTGGCCGTCCCGCTAAAAAGTCCCGGATCTCAAGGCCACGGGGACGAAGGAGATGAGGACGAGGAGTTCTCCGACCTGGACGTGGACATCGACGGGTCCGATGACTCGACTGACCACTGTTGACCGAACACCACTGGACCTTTTGTACATAGTGCTGAGAAAGGAGGCCTGTGTCTCCAACTACGGATATTTAATAGATGTATAGTTATATATTTAAATGTTCTTGCTCTTT
The DNA here is from genome assembly GCF_029220125.1 of Pseudoliparis swirei. Taxonomy (NCBI): domain Eukaryota; kingdom Metazoa; phylum Chordata; class Actinopteri; order Perciformes; family Liparidae; genus Pseudoliparis; species Pseudoliparis swirei. Next base: position 22,051,890 of record NC_079398.1, on the reverse strand, counting down.
GATAAACTCACTTCACCTGTTCAGTTTTTGTGACATATTCAGAAATATATTTTATGACATTAACGCCAACTGTGTCGTGATTATTATCCTTCTCATTCAGCCGAGTGTTAAACGTTAACGGTTACATTTTGTGTTGTAAGACGTCAGAACTCCTCATTTAATATTTGGACATTTTACACTGGAACACAGTTTCTAACATTTCATATTTCTGGTAGTCTGGTGCTCTTTACTGGTTTCACATGAGGCAGGAAAACACGACATCAGGCACTTATGTCCACCAATCGGTTTCGGATTCAGCGACTAATGATGACCGCTCTGAGTTTGTTCAGAAAATATCGAATCAGATCAAATCACTCCAACAAAGTCCAGATGAAGCAGATCAACTTAGATAAACTTTTAACTCATTTATTTTAAAGATGTGCTTTTCTCAAACTTGACATCTGACTCGGGCTCATTTTGTCTTATTTCAGCTTCATTTAGTGCATTTCATGTCCAAGAAAAGTGTTGAAATGAGAAGATCTGGAACCGTCATTCATGGGTATTTGAAGAAAAACAGTTTAGCCTAAATATCAGACCAAAGATATGCGTTGTCCAATCATCATCTAATGAGACTAATTTAACAACTACATTTACATTTCAAGAGCAAGTTTAATTATTAAAGTGAACTAAAAGCACGATGTGTGACTCGATTCTGCTCGCTGAAGACAGGAGTCGGTGATTTAAATAATAACTGAGCGTGAGATATATACGTGTCTAGAAACTGATTTACCATGAGAGATAAACCGGTCTCCTCCCTCATGTATCCCAATCAAACCATCATCGTGCCCTTTGACCTCCTCTTATTGCTCCTCTGATCTGGCGAGGCGTTTCCTCCCCCCGGTTTGATCTAAGTTGGAGTCTGGGACGGACTCGGGTTCCCCTCTGGTTTGAGCTAAACAAATAAATATCCAGCTCAGGGATTATGTGAGGATATGTGTAACCCGGGGTGGTAGGGGTCAGTCTGTCTCGGGGCCGGAGAGCATCTCGCTGTTTAATCTGTTTAAACGGTCACTCCGCCTGTTCTCGACGGACGGGGCTCACACACGCCCTCCCGCCCCCGGCAGGTGTCCCCGTCTCCGCTCTATTGAGCGTCCTCGTCTTTCCTTCCAGGTGGAAGGGGCCTCCCGCCGTCGGCTGAAGCCTGCCTGGCAGACATGAGGGATAAACCGAGAGATCGGGAGGTACACGGCAAACGAGTCCATCAGAGCGGCTAATTGCACCGGTCAACCCGAAAGTCCCGTCCTGTGGAGAACTCTGTCACATCAAACAAAGACATCTGAGCCGTGTGTCCAGCTCTGTAATCCTCACATGTTGTTACATAATAAGTTAGTAAGTGAGTTAGTTTTTGGTAATAAATGTATTATCATTATTTATTTCGGTTTTATTTTGTTGTGAGTGCTGTATTGGTTTGTGTAGATATAAATGTGTACGGATGGGTGTAGGTAAACTGTGTAGAGACTGTGTAGATGTATAAATGAAGGGAAACTGAGAGCCAAACAAGGGGAGGGGTGGGATGGGGAAAAGTTTGTGTAATGTGTTGTCTTGTTTTTGTTGGTGTTGTTTTTTGTTTTGTTTTTCTCATTGTTTTCATCTTATGTTAAAAAAAAAAAAAAACCCCATCATCCTTGTGTGGTGATTTCTACAAGGTTATACATTTGTATATTTTCTTTTTGTAAAATAATATTTTCAGCATAACAAACTGTAAATGCTATTTCACTACGAATATTCTGTAAAAATATTTTTTTGTTTATAAAAAAAAATCTTACAAAATAAATAAATAAATGTATTATCATGGACATTTACCTTCCATTAACTTCTGTAGGCCGTCCCCGGAAGTTAGCATCGCCCTGGTTCCCGTGGCAAAAAAACAATGGGATTTATTTATTGCCCTGTATTTTGTGAGATATGATATTATGTGAGATACAAACCCGTACGATATTTAAACGTTTTGTTTCAGCGAGTTCATTTCTTACAGATGAAACACAACTTTTATGATTTTTGAAGCGTGAATGCAATCTCCAGATGTAAAAAGCCAAAATTAGGCCAGTAAGTTAAAAGCTATAACGACACAGAAGACAAGTCAGCTTGACGATGTTTAGTCGTCTCATTTAGCCACCGTTTTTTTAATATCAAGGGATAAAAAATGACAAGAGGGAGATTTACTGAAGTATTTCAAATCACAGAATAAAGACAATGCTCTTATGGTGAACAACAAATCTTATTTCAGGAAAAAACATTGACTTACTCAAAGAAAACGGACTCATGTCAAGGTTTTACCTCAGGCCCAATTTAGATGAATAAGAGAAACCTAAAGTTACATAAATCTGATGACTAATATTGACAGTCTAGCCTCATTGGAAGGTTGATAGTGAACATATCCAATGAAGTCAGTAAATAGTTGTTCTCCTGTGACCAGCACGAGTCCAACAGGTTCAAACTAAATCAGATCAGATACTGAGAAGATGAAACAAGCCAGAGAGCCTGAAGTGAGTCCGGATCACATTCACGTTCACAGTTTAACTATTACTGCTCGTCGTGTCACATCGGGGACATTTGTCACCGACGGCTGGTGACAGTATCAAAGAGAAGAAGTTTAATAAAATGCTTTTTTTCTCGCCCGCCACCCCCTGCCTGCTCTCTCTCTCCTGGTGTCTCTGCTCGGCCTGATGAGGGCCGAAGCGACGCTGAAGGAGCAGAATTTGTGTAAAAACCCCAGAGAGCCGTTTCTGATGTGATCAGCTCCCCCTCCTCCTCCTCCTCCTCCTCCTCCTCCTCCTCCTCCCCGCTCTCCACACCCCCCAACGTAATCCCATTGAGGGAAAGAAAGAAGCAGCCAGAGGCCTGGGAAAAGCCTGGAGAGTCCTGAGGAAGGGGGGTGATTGGGGGGGGGGGCATCCCAATTAGCACAGGGCACCTTACCGGCTGGAAACAATCCAATGCTGGCTGGGTTTCTTAAGATGCGGCGAAGCTGCTTATGAAAGGGAACTGTTGCATCTTCCTTCGCCTCTTGACTTGTTGCTTTTATTCCTTTGGCAACTTTTTGTTTTGGTGACCGAGACAATATGTTTTAAAATAATTGTTGACGAGTTGATTTATTGTTCCTTCAAGGGAAAGGATGACACAGACGACCATCTCAGCCTCTCCAATGTGAGGATTTCCAGCTTTTCTTTGTACTACAGCAGTGGTCCCCAAACTACGGCCCGCCTCCACATGTGGACCGGCCCCCTGAACAATACCAGAGACGCGTTCCGATTTATTTATTTTTTCACCTGGCCCGCTGCTGTTGAGATTTGCAGTGAGACGCGGAGAAAATGTGAAGTGGTGCTCTTCGCAATAAAACATCTTTGATGGGACGTGTCGAGTCTCGGCCAATCAGCGTTCAGATGTCGACATCGTTTGGGAAGTTAGGTTAGCTTGAATGTTAGTCCGCTACATCTGCTGCTGTCACGCTGCACGGTGTAGCGATACTAACAAAGTACCCATACGTTAAGAGCGATATGATTTTGCATACTTTTAGAATCGATACTTCATTAAAAGAGCGATCAGAGCGCACCGCTCCGTTAAATGCTGTCTGCACGCGCAGCGCTCACAGCGAGTGGCGCATCGCTCAACCCCCCCACCCCCGCCCCCCCGCTGGCCCTCCAGCAGACAAGGGAAACGTTATGTGGCCCTCTCAGGAAAAAGTTTGGGGACCCCTGTACTACAGGAAAGTCACTTGAAGTGGAACGGTCGGCCGAACAAAACAATCCCTTTGTTGACGTCGCCTCGGGCCGCGGGACATTGGGACGGGCTCTTTTTTTCACAGGTTCCTGGCATTCACAAATCAGAATTTTGCAGATTAACGGATACTGAAAATGATTCTGTTGCAGCGAAAGTATTTTCAATGAGGTTGTTCTCTTTTGGTCGGAATTGTGCTGCAATGCTTTAAAGATATATGATTAAATCCATCTGTTGTTGAGCAGTGCAGGCTGTTCTCATGCAGAACGACGTGTTGCCGGCTTGCGTATGAACTGTTATGATGATACGTTAAGTACACTCAAACATGTAAGGCAACATAACCTCAGAGTGCAAACTGTAAACAGCCTTAATAAAGACATAGTATGTTAGCAGAATCCTAAAAACCTGCTGCACACATGGACATTAAGATAAAGAAAAGGGCACATGAGTTATGAAATATTAGTTGTACTATTCTGATAGGTATTTTCACAATTGAAATGTCAAATAATTGTGAAACTTGCCCAATATCATTTCTTGGAATCTAACGTGACACATTCAAACTGCTTGTTTTGTCTAAACTAACAGTGTAAAATGGAATTATGTTCATTTTATACAATAATATCTGGCAAAGTAAAGCAAATCATCCTCATATCCACAAGGCTGCAGCCAGAAGGTTCAGTATTTGTTGTTGAAAAAACAACTGAATGTTTCAGCTCAATAAAAATGTGTTCTTAATGAAATACATTGTCTCTGATAGTTAGCGGAGGATGTTCTCATCTCTTTGTCATCACTCCTGTTGTTTTGATTATTGGCTGTTTCTTTATTTGAATACCTTTAAAACATGTCTCCTCCCTATAGATGTAAATGACCTTCATCACGTGTCTCAGCTCCTGCGAGAAGGTGTGAAAGTTCTCATGGAGAGCAATAACCTCCAGCTCCAATAGGAGAGAGCACTTCATTTGAATAACGCGCGTTTTAGGGGATAGGAGATTGTAAAAAAAAAAAAAAAAAAAATCCTTCTTTGCATTTTATTTGCAAAGCCGAGGGCCCCTCTACTCCATCTAATAGTCATTAGCTTTCATTACAAGCGTTTGAAGTCGAAGCCGCCCTTTGTCTCGCGCTGAAAGGGCCGCACTGGAGGCGCACAATGGCTTCTGACACGGAACTGATCGCAGCAGCCTCGGCAGGTGCGGGGGAAAGGACTCGTTTTCTCCCCGGAAACAGAAGGTCCTGTTCCCGTCGTGTTCAGCGACAGAGAACACCAAGGAGCTACAAATAGAAAACAACTAGAGCGAGGGAACACGTGAAGCGCTGGCTTCCAAACGACGCGTAATTGATCCAACGTGCGTCTTTTACGCACACCGAAATGAAAGGCGGGTAAATCTCAAATATTTCACAACAACTGATACTCAGCAGAATATACGTGTATCTGGATTCCATTTTCTAATAAGAAGCTAAACACACAGCGGTGAATGAAGGCCTTTCCTCGACGTGAACACGTATTTTGTCCCCAGGCCGCGTGTTGAAAGGGGGGTGTTTGTTTATGCTGAGGAGGGGTGCCGGTGTGGAGGGGCGGGGCCCAGTACAGGTGGCTAAACGACTGCACTTCTCGTGCAGGTGGCACAAACTCAGCGACGTGCTACTTTCCCCGTCTCGTTATAATGGGGTGACATTTTCCAAGTATTTAAGTGGGACAGATTAGCTGAACACACAAAGCTAATGCGAAACAAAATGGCCAATTAGTTTATTAATGAACGCGGGAGGTGAGAGGGGAAACCCCGGAGCCGCAGCTGCGGTTCCATCGTCATCGTGGAGGAAGAGGCCAGAAGTTTGTCCACGAGACAAAAAATGAATAAAGTCAGACTTTAAGATTAACGTCGAGCTGATCCCCCATCGAGTTGTGTCGAATCACACCAGTCATGTATCAAATGAAAATAAAAACGGGGCTATTTTTCAAGGAATGTGTATTGAATCAAGTTATATCAACTGATTTGAGCTAACAGATGTTTTAGGTGCATTAATTTAAATTAATTTGCGTAATTCAGTTCAGTGAAGCCTAACTTCCATTTGCAGCTGCTGTGCTTTTTCTGTTTTTCTGGAGAGCTGAGATTGGTTCTAATGTACTCTTACAAAACTACGACTGCAAGTAAACTCACATTTCTGTAACAAATTCAGTGTTTGGGCCATTTTGAGAATGTATGTTTCGGGTTTACGGTTGGATTCACGCTATTAGATGAAGTTCATTAATAAGTATGTATTAACTTATAGTTTTGAGTGTAAGTGAGGTAATACTCTTCATGTATCTCTGGGAACTGGAAGTGAACTAAAAGCCCACTGAGGTCAAAGGTGACCTCTGCAGGAAACCTTTAATCCTATTAGCATGCTCTGACTTCCTTCAACCACTGGATGGCAGCATCGGTTTAAGAACAACAACAGGAACAACAACACCGTGAACTGGTTTAGTAGACTGGGAAGTGATCTCCCACCTCTGTGGAGGAAGTCAATGGAGTATTTTTTCCATAACATTTTTCTCTGATTGAAAGTTTTATTTAGCCACAAACAATGGAAATAAAGATACAGTTTTAAGGTCCCTGGGTCCAGTTGAGTGCCAAGTTATAATGCACTGAGGTGTAATCACGTGTAGAGACACATTTCTAAATATTATAATAAATATACATTTGGGAACGCATATTTAATACTTTCAGAGAGAACAGAATGGTTAAATCCAACGTGTACTATAATTATATTACGACCGTTTGTTTTCATTCAGGCGAGTATTGATCCCATTTTTCTCCATCATTATTAATCAGACAAAAAAACATTATAAGAGCTTCTTGTTTTGGCCACTAGAGGGCAGCACTTGTATTAAATGTGGCGTAGTCCCTCTCTTCCCATAAAAAAATGTGTAGCTATTTGAAACAGACAATTAACCTGTGGAATGTATATCAAATTATATATCGTGGGATCGAAGATTTATTTTTTATTAGAGGAAACTTTAACGACATTTGAAGGACATTTTACAATATATGTTGGTTTGTTGAACTCACTTTTTGTATTATCTATTTCTGACACAATCTCTGGAAGGCAGTATTGACACCAAGTAAATCGTCCTGGTGAAATAAAGTAAATTTAAAATGTAAAGCTTGTTTTTGTCAAATGCAAGTACATAAGTATAGCCTACCAACGTTTTTGGCTTTAATACTTGTTGCGCAAAAACTATTTATTTCCAATGTGTAGTAAACAAGGAGCGGTGGTGAAGTGTCTCTGGCTATACCTCCCACAATGATAAGACACCGTTTTGGTGAATTAATTCTGTTTTATACATATATAAACTGGCCCTGTGTTGCAGAGAACACGTCAAGCACAAAGGAATGTGACTCCAACTCAGACCTGCTCTTTATGGTCTCTGATGTTAACTATTCCCTCTTTTAGTTCCCTTGATTGGCCAATGTGTAACGTGCTCCAACTACTGTAGGAGTGACATAATTAATATATAATCTGAACACATTATGACATCCAGTGTGATACAAAGGGTGTTAAATGAGGATTACGGTCTTCACACGACACTAATAGTCCCAAATCTACTACAATGTTAAACTATTAAGGAATTTCTCTTTTAAAAACAGAATGAACTCGCTTCTCAGTTTCACCTCTGAAGAGCCTGTCGGTCGGACTCTCAGTGACTCTCCTCCGGAGCCTCGGGGGGTAAACAACGACAGTAGCCTTCGGAACAAAGGTGGACTGCTCCGTTTCTGTTAATGCAGAGCGATCTGAACATCTATTAACCAGCCGCGATCAGGGTCAGTGCGTCGGGCCCGCGGGGTTTCATCATTAAGCTCCACCCGCAACTTCGTGCTGTTGCACTCTGGGTAAAAAGAAAAGGGTTTCAATATTTTCTTTGAATCCTGCAATGAAGAGTTTGTGTCCTCACTTTCCCCACAAAGACGTTAGATCTTTATGACAAGCAAGTGGTTTTACACAGGGGTTCTCACATGAATTTTAAAGTTAAGGACACGTGACCTTATAACCAAACATTGTTTTAAACATGAAAATTAAGTTATAAGGTGTGTCTTGAAACAACGTTTGATATCATAAACAAGCGTTTCTAATGAGATGGAATGAGTTGTGTGTGTGTGTATGTGTGTGTCTGTGTAGGTGTGTGTGTGTCTGTGTGTGTACGTGTGTGTGTGTTTGTGTTTCTGTACGTGTGTATCTGTCCAAATGTGTGTGTGTCTGTCTATATGTGTGTGTCTGTGTGTCCGTGTGTGCGTGTCTGTCTGTGTGTGTCTGTGTCTGCGTGTGTATCTGTCCAAATGTGTGTGTGTCTGTCTATATGTGTGTGTCTGTGTGTGGGTGTGTGTGTAGCTTTGGTATTTTGTAACAGTGTGATTGATGCGGACACATATTCCCAGTGAAGCTGCATCGAGGAGTTCATGGCTCACCCAGTAAATAAATAAAGATGTGTGTCTGTCACACAAGATGACAAAAAGCCGATGGAGCCTTTTTCCTGACACCAAGCGCCGCCGCCTTTAGGAGCCTTAAGGAGCTTTTCGGAGCCTTATAGGAGCCTTTAGGAGCCTTTAGGATCCTTAAGGAGCTTTTCGGAGCCTGTATGAGCCTTAAGGAGCCTTTAAGAGCCTTCAGGAGCCTTTAGGATCCTTAAGGAGCCTTTCGGAGCCTTTAGGAGCCTTAAGGAGACTTTAGCTCTAAACGCCTAATCAACAACTTGTTTCACCTCATCATTTCCATCGGTAATGATTTTCTAATGCAACCTCGAAACAAACGAGCGTATTAAGCGGATAATTATTAACCTGGTTAGTGCGCCGTGGGAGCTGAGCTAAGGAAGCCGACGAGCTCCAAACACCATGAAGGCGCCTCTGGCTCTCCACGTCGGTCTGCTGCCGAGCTGTCCTCGCGCAGGAGCCCCACTCGGTCTATGATGTTCATGTTGAAAGCCTAACACAACTAAACTCATCTCAAAACAAGACAAATATTATCCACAACCATTATTATATATTTTTTTATTTGTATTTAATGAATTAGAAAAGCCTATAGTTCTCCTTATTCAAAAAGTATAATCTAAATATCATAATAAAAACCATAGAGGCATATTTAATAACAAATTATTATTATTAATTAGTAATAACTGATTCCTAATTCGAAATATGATGTTGTATTTTTCATATTTTCGTTATTCTGAAACAGCCGTTCAGCATGTTGCATAATGTGCAGACAGCAAGAAATAGAATAAAAAATCATGCGTTCAAAATATAATTAAAGTTGACCAAATGTGCTCTTTGGAAAGGAAATTGTTTGCACCTCGTCACGCGCGGGGATTACATCGATAGTTCAATTTGCACCTTTACCTGTACATGTGCTTTTACACCAATGAACAAATCAATGGCACGTGGAATATAACTGAAATAAGGACCGTGCTATAGAACTGCGCCACGCAGCTGACCTTTGCAGCCTTTCAACGCGCATTTCACACAGAAAGGCCGCGCGTTCCGCACAGATTTTAGCGCATAATCACGAGTTACGACACGTCTAAACGTTATTATGACAACTAAAGCACGAGGCTGTGAAAATAACTCGTTTCCTTGCACGAGACATTTATCCACGTTTCATTTCCCTTCCCATGTGTTATTGTCACAGAGAATTCCTGGATGCTTGAAACGTCACTGAAACAAGTAGAACCCCCCCCCCCCCCCCCATCCGCAGTGTGTTTCCCTGAAGAAAAACGAGATATTACGGCTGAATGGGACACACAATGAGCCATTAATTGGAGGCACACATGTTTTCTCAGCGTGTCTCTGTAACTAAGCTGCCGGGTCTTGTGTGATCTTTGAAGCAGGCACTTGAGGAGACCTATTGGCAGGCGCTCTGGTCCAATCAGCGCCCTCCTCCCTGCGCCACGCTGAAGGTTGGGGGCGCTTTACTTGGTGCGCATACTTGTGCAGAAATCCTCCGAGTGCGCGCAGACTTCATGGATCCGGGTCAATTTGCAGCACCGCTGAGTTTTGAATAGCAGTACCATTGCTTTGGTCGTGATGCATCTCTGAGGGAGATTGCTGTTTGGGTTTTTTTTTTATTGCCAGCGGGGAGGGACAACACAAATCACTTTATTTTTTTTGGGTATTGCTTTTTCCATTTCTATCCAGAGATGATGTTTTCTTCTGCAGGCAAGCGCTGCTTCACGATCGAGTCTCTGGTCGCCAAGGAGAACCCTCTCATGTCGGAGGACCCCATCCGCCCGACGGCTTTAAGTTACTCCAACCCGGCGGCCGACGCCTTAATGAACAGTTACCAGGTTCCGGCGGCCAGGACCCTCTACCAAAGCCCGGATCTGGTGTTCCCGGAGAACCACCCCTCCCTCACCGTGGCGCCCCACCAGCTCGGAGGCTCCCACCACCTTCAGCATCCGCACTTCTTCGGGACGCAGCACCGGGACCCGCTTAACTTCTACCCCTGGGTCCTACGGAACCGGTTTTTCGGACACAGATTTCAAGGTTTTGACATATTTGTTTATTATAAATAACGCTCGTATACCACCTATTTGTGATCTCTGCAATTATTTATGCCAAAATAATCAGACGGAAGAAACAAATGTGAGCATATTCTGCCCATGAAAGGCTGTGAACTATTATCATATGATATAATTTGGTGGACTGCCTGACAAACACGGTTTGATTCAAAATAATCTAACGCAGTTTCATTAAATGTAAAGTGCGCTTCGATATTCCGGTGAGAGGCCAGATACCTGTACATAATAACACGGAAACTATTTCTCAGTTGAACAATAACTTCCAGCCGGATGTCGGCTGCTCTCATATTTCCATCTCGTTCGCCCCGCAGCTCTTCTCTCACAAAGCCGCAGCCGGGAGGAGATAAGCTGGGATGTAGATTGTTCTCGTTGTTCAATACAAGAGAACTCGCCCGAGGTTATGCTCATTTCATTCTAAATAATAATAATAAAAAGAAATCTAGCACGACAGCAGGCTGTAGAGACACGATTGATCAAATCAAGGATAATAATTTGAATATAATAGAAAGATCCTGTCAGGGTATTATAGCAGCAACGGATTTGAACACGGCCTGCAGTGATTTATTTAACAGGCAAACCTCAGTGCAATTGCACACGAATAAAAGCAAATCTATACCGTTTATGGCACTTTATATGGTGTGAGGCAACTTTTATTTTCATATCGCTTTTTATGGCATACAGTTCTGGAAATAAAAAATGTATTTATTGTACAATGAAGAAATAATGGTGCAAATCCATAAAATGCTCTGAACAAATAAACTAATATTATTTATACAATGGTAATTATATGTACATTTACCACAGGGTGGGAGCTGAGCTAAGGAAGCCGACGAGCTCCAAACACCATGAAGGCGCCTCTGGCTCTCCACGTCGGTCTGCTGCCGAGCTGTCCTCGCGCAGGAGCCCCACTCGGTCTATGATGTTCATGTTGAAAGCCTAACACAACTAAACTCATCTCAAAACAAGACAAATATTATCCACAACCATTATTATATATTTTTTTATTTGTATTTAATGAATTAGAAAAGCCTATAGTTCTCCTTATTCAAAAAGTATAATCTAAATATCATAATAAAAACCATAGAGGCATATTTAATAACAAATTATTATTATTAATTAGTAATAACTGATTCCTAATTCGAAATATGATGTTGTATTTTTCATATTTTCGTTATTCTGAAACAGCCGTTCAGCATGTTGCATAATGTGCAGACAGCAAGAAATAGAATAAAAAATCATGCGTTCAAAATATAATTAAAGTTGACCAAATGTGCTCTTTGGAAAGGAAATTGTTTGCACCTCGTCACGCGCGGGGATTACATCGATAGTTCAATTTGCACCTTTACCTGTACATGTGCTTTTACACCAATGAACAAATCAATGGCACGTGGAATATAACTGAAATAAGGACCGTGCTATAGAACTGCGCCACGCAGCTGACCTTTGCAGCCTTTCAACGCGCATTTCACACAGAAAGGCCGCGCGCGTTCCGCACAGATTTTAGCGCATAATCACGAGTTACGACACGTCTAAACGTTATTATGACAACTAAAGCACGAGGCTGTGAAAAGAACTCGTTTCCTTGCACGAGACATTTATCCACGTTTCATTTCCCTTCCCATGTGTTATTGTCACAGAGAATTCCTGGATGCTTGAAACGGCACTGAAACAAGTAGAACCCCCCCCCCCCCCCCCCCATCCGCAGTGTGTTTCCCTGAAGAAAAACGAGATATTACGGCTGAATGGGACACACAATGAGCCATTAATTGGAGGCACACATGTTTTCTCAGCGTGTCTCTGTAACTAAGCTGCCGGGTCTTGTGTGATCTTTGAAGCAGGCACTTGAGGAGACCTATTGGCAGGCGCTCTGGTCCAATCAGCGCCCTCCTCCCTGCGCCACGCTGAAGGTTGGGGGCGCTTTACTTGGTGCGCATACTTGTGCAGAAATCCTCCGAGTGCGCGCAGACTTCATGGATCCGGGTCAATTTGCAGCACCGCTGAGTTTTGAATAGCAGTACCATTGCTTTGGTCGTGATGCATCTCTGAGGGAGATTGCTGTTTGGGTTTTTTTTTTATTGCCAGCGGGGAGGGACAACACAAATCACTTTATTTTTTTTGGGTATTGCTTTTTCCATTTCTATCCAGAGATGATGTTTTCTTCTGCAGGCAAGCGCTGCTTCACGATCGAGTCTCTGGTCGCCAAGGAGAACCCTCTCATGTCGGAGGACCCCATCCGCCCGACGGCTTTAAGTTACTCCAACCCGGCGGCCGACGCCTTAATGAACAGTTACCAGGTTCCGGCGGCCAGGACCCTCTACCAGAGCCCGGACCTGGTGTTCCCGGAGAACCACCCCTCCCTCACCGTGGCGCCCCACCAGCTCGGAGGCTCCCACCACCTTCAGCATCCGCACTTCTTCGGGACGCAGCACCGGGACCCGCTTAACTTCTACCCCTGGGTCCTACGGAACCGGTTTTTCGGACACAGATTTCAAGGTTTTGACATATTTGTTTATTATAAATAACGCTCGTATACCACCTATTTGTGATCTCTGCAATTATTTATGCCAAAATAATCAGACGGAAGAAACAAATGTGAGCATATTCTGCCCATAAAGGCTGTGAACTATTATCATATGATATAATTTGGTGGACTGCCTGACAAACACGGTTTGATTCAAAATAATCTAACGCAGTTTCATTAAATGTAAAGTGCGCTTCGATATTCCGGTGAGAGGCCAGATACCTGTACATAATAACACGGAAACTATTTCTCAGTTGAACAATAACTTCCAGCCGGATGTCGGCTGCTCTCATATTTCCATCTCGTTCGCCCCGCAGCGCTTCTCTCACAAAGCCGCAGCCGGGAGGAGATAAGCTGGGATGTAGATTGTTCTCGTTGTTCAATACAAGAGAACTCGCTTGAGGTTATGCTCATTTCATTCTAAATAATAATAATAAAAGAAATCTAGCGACAGCAGGCTGTAGAGACACGATTGATCAAATCAAGGATAATAATTTGAATATAATAGAAAGATCCTGTCAGGGTATTATAGCAGCAACGGATTTGAACACGGCCTGCAGTGATTTATTTAACAGGCAAACCTCAGTGCAATTGCACACGAATAAAAGCAAATCTATACCGTTTATGGCACTTTATATGGTGTGAGGCAACTTTTATTTTCATATCGCTTTTTATGGCATACAGTTCTGGAAATAAAAAATGTATTTATTGTACAATGAAGAAATAATGGTGCAAATCCATAAAATGCTCTGAACAAATAAACTAATATTATTTATACAATGGTAATTATATGTACATTTACCACAGGGTACATTATTAGTGTATCTCATAATGACTTCTTGTTGCTTGCTGGGCTTATTTGGGATACAAGAGCACAAAAAAGCAAAACATAAATATATAATAAATAATTAGTCTTTAATTAAAACATTAAAGAAATACAAGTTGACTATCAACAGAAAACGAAAACGCTGTTCTTACATTTAGAAATCAGAACGTGCTACCTTAAAATAAACATCTCACAATATTTTCGGTTTCATGTTATATTTCCCCCCACAAAATATAGCATCGGGGTGATATCTAAATACGTTTTCAGTTATTTCGATATCAAATTCTAGTCAATCTTATTTACTATATTTTTTCAGTAAATTTAAATTAAATTAGTAGATTATAAAAAAATGTTATGAATTATATTTTCTGCAAAACTAAAACCGACTCGTCATTTATTTATGTTTAGTCGTAAAAAAAAAAACATTTTAAATTTTTTTTCTACAAGGCTTATAAAATTTGTATTACAAACTATTTTCAATCGTTCTCTGTGCATAATCTATGTTCAATTGTTTTCATATATAGTAAATCTAATTAAAGGGTAAGAGTAACTTTAGACAGAAGCACAATCGTTGCTTTGTTAAAACCATGAACACGAGTGTTTCTATTAATCTACTTACTAGCAAATATTATGATTGTATGATCATTAATAGGCTAATAAGTAGGCTACGTCTACTGGATATAATAATATTAAGAATAATATTTAGAATATTATTAAGAATAATAATATTAAGTGTGATGTGTTTGTATGTTTTATGTTCACTGCATGCACCTATACACAAGAACAAATTCCAGGTATGTGTAAACCTACTTGGCAATAAATACTATTCTGATTCTGATTAAGAATAATAATAATATTATAAATAATAATAATACACCATTTCTAAATAGATTTGAAGTTGTGCTTGACCTTTGCTTTTCATGCCCGTGCTGCTGACCCGCAGCATCATTGGCTCTGCAGAGTGGCGCGGACGACCTCCCGGTGCTCTCGGCCTCTAATACAGCCGTCAACGCTCTCGTGTGACAGCCAGCTCGTGCCGTCCAGATAAAACCAGCTGTGACGATAACGTGTAACGAGTTACCTCTGCCAGCCCCGTCTGACCGCCATGTTGTTTCCCTTCGTCTCCGGTATCAGGTAACGACGTGTCCCAGGACAGCCTGCTCCTCCACGGTCCTTTCGCCCGGAAACCCAAACGCATCCGGACGGCCTTCTCTCCGTCCCAGCTGCTCCGCCTGGAGAGGCCTTCGACAAGAACCACTACGTCGTCGGAGCCGAGAGGAAGCAGCTGGCGAACAGCTTGAGTTTATCAGAAACACAGGTGAGCTGACGTTACTGCTATGGACGTACGTGACAATGAGTAGTGCGTGGTGACGCAGTTAGTTACCGAGCTAATGTTGAAAATATAACTAACTTGACAATGAGTAGTGTTTGGTGACGCAGTTAGTTATGACCGAGCTAACGTTGAAAACGTAACTAACTTTACTCTGAAAGCGCTATGGCCCCCACGGTTGACGGTTTGGGGTTTTAACGTGACTCTTTATTTCGTGGAGAGCAGTTATTTCCATGGCAACAACATTCTCTTCCGCTAAATCCCCAGAATCAAACGTTTGCGTCGTCGCTGCTGATGTCAAATATCGCGATATTTTAGTTTTTTTGCAATAAAACACAAACGATAGCGCAAGAGAACACATTTAGATTTGACTGTATTTTAATGTTGATAAATGTGTTAAATAATTTGAGGATAATTCAAATTTGATTTCGGATTTAAAAAAAGGTTTTTAATCAATATATCCAAATTAAGCAGAGTTCTACCCGAACAATTACATTATTCCCCAAAAGTGGAAATTATAATTTTTAAATAACCTGTGGTTAATTTATGATACTGTGATTTTAAACAATTACAGCCTAATAATCAACTTAAATTCAAAGCAGCAGATAATCTTTTTTTAAATGAATGTTTCAAACTGTTATATCAGAAGGGAAATCTTTTAATTGTTCATTATTTTAGGTGTGCACAAAGAGGCCCAGTGTTTTTAATTATAGCTTAGTTGTCATTTACAAATAAGGAATCATCTAAATGTAGGTTATAAGTTGCCAAACGTGACAGTCGACTACAGCAGTAATGACACAAGTTATTTTAATGAACGGTGTGATATCGTCTACGGCTGTATTGCACCCTTTTTAAATCTATGCAATTTGATTTAAATAGAAAATCCATCCACACAGGCATGGCTGCAGCTTAGTCAGTTAAAGCGCCCCTTAAAAGGTGTTTAATTCAGACATGTTATGGGATAAAGGAGCATAAATGTTATTGATGGTTATGTTTAATGAGTCCACATTATCTGGGTGTCAATTATGCCTAATTGGCAATATAAAGAGAGGTTTCCTGATTCAGCGTGATGGGTAAATGCTGCTTGCAAGTTTTGTGTCAGTCAATAAGAGGCCCTTCAATTATGCACCAATAGCATCATAGCAATTTTAATGACAGTGAACTGAATGTTAAGTATCTCACTCGTTTGTGATTCGCATGGAGACGTGTGGACGAGTAGACCGATCAGGTGACTGAGGCCGTATGAAATGGGCATTATTATTCAATATCACCCTCAGCAGGTGAAGGAAGCGTCAAGCTGTGAGAAAAATAATGGTTGCTAAAGTAATGAAAAGCTGCTGCTGCACTTTTTCTGTGGCTGGTTCCATCTATCGATGTCTTGTTCTTAAAGTCTCCTGCCCCGTGGACAAATTAACAACAACACTCCCACCTCTGGGAACTAACATGAGCGCCTGTGTTGCTATTTAAAAAAATTCATCCTGACCACCAAGCTCATATTCCAAGGTCATACAACATGTTTAGTTTTTACAACAGAATCCTAATAAAAGAGCTTTCTGAGAGCAGTGTGCACGCTGCGATTCATACAGGCAGGAATATTAAACACATGTGGATTGAGACTTTGGTTGTTTTATTAGTTACCATTTAATGTAACGGTAAAAAGGGAAGATTTGATTTTAATAAAACACAATTTGAGAAGAAAAGAGAATATTTACATTGTTTTAAACACCTCTGCCCAGCATCCTTCTTGCTTGACCCCATTCAATCTGGAAAATAAGTTCTTTGGATGATGTTGAAGGCTGATCTGTCACTGTGTCAAACAGCCTATAAGAAATATCAACTTTTAAATACTTAAAGGGCTATTTTGGTAGTCAACAAACACACACACACACACACACACTTACTGTAAACATTATTAATTGTAAATAGTGTGTACTTGTTTTAATTCCTGCTGAGCATTGCCACTTTCATTTCACTGCACACCCTGTGTGTGTATGTGACAAATAAAACATCTTGAATCTTGAATCTTGAATCTTGATTAAAATAAGTGTAACATGAATTGTGAAAGTCATTTTGAAATGACTCTTGATATGACGCCACATTTTATTTGTCGAGTGTCCCACCAACACACAGACATTGTAACTTATCAAAATCACAGGTAGAACTGAAACAATTAGCCAAATAATTGATTAGTTGAATTAAAGAACATGCACGTGTTGTCGTTTCTCTGCATGAATATGTCTGGGGTTTTGAAATCCTGCATGTTGTTGTTGACACAATCCTTCGGCCAAGTTAGACCGAGCGATTTTCTCGATTAATTGAGAAAATACTGAGCAGAGATAATGAAAATAATATCATAAAAAATATGAATGACGGCTCCGTTACAATCAGACATTAAACCGACCGTCTAGAACTAAAGTCACACCGGCGTGACGAGTAAACGTGCACTTTGAGGAAGGGCTACTGCCTCTGTGAAACGACACTACTGTCCTCTTAGCAAGGATCATCACCACCATCATCATCCTCATCATCATTAACCCTGTTGATTTGTCCGTCCAGGTGAAGGTGTGGTTCCAGAACAGGCGGACCAAGTACAAGCGTCAGAAGCTGGAGGAGGAGGGGCCAGACAGCCAGCAGAAGAAGAAGGGAAGCCACCACATCAACAGATGGCGCATGGCCACCAAGCAGCCCGGCTCCGAGGACATCGACGTCACCTCGGAGGACTGAGAACCTCCGGCGCGTCAGAGGACCAACGCTATTTATTATGTAATATTATTAAGTATAACTAGGCACCTTAGAGGAAGGAGTAAATATGTGATCGCCCGCACTTCTCCTCATTGAGGTGCGACACTGGAGAGACAAAGAAGCATCTTATTTAATGACATGCGGATGAGGAGAGATCCGACCGAACGCGAAGGGACCCGACGCCGACCTGCTTCAGTCTGTTTTTTGAAAAACGTTGTACAGAGGCCATGTGTGAAGGTTTTTTTTTTTTTTTTTTCAAAGAGGCTATTTGTTTCATTTGATCTGTTTTTACCGCCCGGTTCGGGTCATCAACGCCTCACAGCTCGCCACCTGTGTACCATAATAATCAAAATGTCTCCTCGATGACGAGATGGCGCCGTCGCACACTTTTGAAAACCACTCGGTGAGTCGGTTGAGCGGGCCGGGGGGGGTTCTGGCCAAGAGGAACAGGAAATGAACCAGGAGATCCAAAATGTGCAGCGTGATTTATTTCTCTCTCCGCCGGTGACTCGACACCCGCTCCGGCGCCTCCGAGCGAAGACGCGGCGCAGAGAGGAGCAGCGTGACGGCGCTCTGGGCGGCGTGGGGCGACGGGCGACCTTTGCGTCCGCTTCAATAATCATGAAGAGCCGAGTGTAGGACAAGATAAAAACATACGAGAACGAAAAACGTCAAGCCCAATGTGTAATTACACAAAGATGTTTTAGAAATAAAAAAATATTTCTCCGACTTTTGTGTAATTCAGGTCTCACTTTGTACACACATGCAGGTTTTTGTATTTATTACAACCCCATTCCAGCTGCAGGTTCCCCTCATTAGTTCCTCCTCCGCATGTGTAAATCAGTGTGAAACATGCGGCCGCCGTGTTTGATTGGAAGGAAAAACTGAGGCCGCCACAAAGAGATCGACGGAAGAACCATTGTTCAGGTCGCTTTACGCTGCGAGACCAGAGAGACAAACGCGTCTGTCGTAGGTTGGGAACCACTGAGGTGTCAGGAATGTTGCAGGACATCTGCACAGGTGTCAGGTGTGTTACCTCTCGGCCAGTATTTGTGCTCTGAATTCCCGCAAAAAGGGGGACACGGAAATGACTCCCATCCAGAGGGGTGAAACCTCTGGTGGGGGGGGGGGGAGAAAGTAAAACAGTTACTATTGTTCAGCGGCTCTTTCACCAAACTGCCTCAGTAATCACCTGTCAGAAGAAACGGAAGGAATCTCCCCGTAAATACCCCGAGGCTTTAGTGATGAGCCCTGACGTCTGACCCCGACGTCTTGTTTTGTAAGCTAAGAGGAACAGAGAGGAACTGAGGGGGTGTGTGTGTGTGTGTGGGGGGGGGGGGGGGGGGGGTGTAGTCTGGCCCTTTTTGTCTTTTTCACAAACATCTGCAGCAGCAAAAGAGGCCACCTTGTTTTGGGTTTCCATGACATCCTATCCTCACTGCAGGTGCAAATACACAGTAAGAGAGATCCCCCTTTGTTGTTGTCCAAATAAACAGCATCAAAAGGTAACCGGTACAGTAGCTCGCTCCCCCCCCCCCCCCCCCGACCTCGGGTTAGGGGGAAGGTCAGCACGATTAACGAGAGCCGCGCCTCTCATTTGCCTGTTAGGAAAACAATTAAAGAGGGAAACTCACGGCCGTCTCCCTAAACGCTGCATCTCCCGAGTCAGCAGAGAGAGAGAGAAGAGAGTTCAGGGATCCGCCGGCAACAAAAACAAGAGTCTCTCCGGAGGAGCAGAGTGCTGCGAGGGGGGGGGGGGGAGGCGTCGCAGAGCAGAACTGAAAGACACCGGACCGGTTGATTACCCGTTTCCTGCGGGATGACAGAAGCATCCTTACTTTTCTTTTTTCTTCACCCCACGCAAACACGACGGATTACATGTGGTTTTTTTGGGTTTGTTGTAAAAACTGCACGGCGAGCGACAAATCATGCAGCGTCGTCGCAGTTGTCACATTGCGTCAGTTTCAGCGAAGCGGCACGCTGAATTACAATTACAGCCTCGTTACTGGCAAAGAAAAGGCATTCCAGATCATCTTCAAGACGACTGACACAACAGTTGGATTCTGCTCCGCGTGGACCGTGGCGGAAATGACCTCATTTGAGGTATTTGCATAGCGTTCTGACACGTGCGAGTGAAACTGCAGTGTGCTCGAGGTCAGAGAAAAGAATGAAACAAATGAAACACATTTATAAATGTTTGAGTGTTTGGCTTTTTTTCAAAATGTATGACAGAAAAAGATCTCCATACCAAACACGATGCTGATGACGAGAGAAGCTGAAGGTCTGGTGTGTGTGGGTCTCCCAGTTTACTCCCAGCATCCTCCACTGGTCCTGCGTGTGGCTTCTTGTCGAATCACCCGGCTGCGTTCCCTCCGCAGATCACACCTCGAGATAATACTCGAAGACAGGAAGTTTATGTAAATCAAGTGCAGATTCATACACAAAGCAGCATTTATAGAATAACAAAATACTTTTAAATATTTGTTTGAATATTGGGATTAGGAACTTAATTCGGACGTTTTCAATACAAAGATACAACAAAGTGTTATTGAATGATTTAAAAAGAGATATATTATGTAATGAAAGCTTTTGATAAGGTACAATATATCATGCAACCTAGGCTTGGTTGTTGGGTTGGCTGTTGCTCTATCTATCTATCTATCTATCTATATACACATATATATATATACTGTATATATATATTGATATATATATAAATATCAATATATATATAAATCAATATATATATATACAGTATATATATATCACATATGTAAATAAATATGTATATATATCACATATTTAAATAAATATATATATATATCACATATGTAAATAAATATATATATATATATCACATATGTAAATAAATATATATATATATATCACACACATCTAAATATATATATATATCACATATATATATTTATATATATATATCACACATATGTAAATATATATATATATTTATGTATATATCACAGGTTGGCAACCTCTTTATTTAATAATAAAACAAGACAAATATCTTTTCATAAAAATACATTTTAGTGATTTATCCTGATTTCATTCACAGTATTTACATAAACAATTCAGATCACAATGACCATCCTGCCGGTTTAAGGGAACTCGCCTCTTTTTCACCAAACACTGATCAATTTGGAGTGTTTTAGCCATTTTGCTTCCATGACAGGTGAAGAGAAAATATCCCCAAAACACTACATTGTCCATTCGTGTCCATCGATCCTAAATTACAAACACCACATTTGCATATTGAAATGTAACGTTTCAGAAAAAATGTCATACAAAAATGATTGTCTTAATGTAAGTAACCGACTGGGGGAGTTTAATGGCGAAATGTACTCGTTCAAATGTAGTGGATGAAGACTTTAAAGGCCATTTTCTCAACAACAACATTCTCAGATTCTCTGAAGATTTCTGCCTCAAACTTTACAGTTTCATTCCTATTTATACTACCGTTCAAAAGTTTGGGGTCACTTAGAAATGTCTTTATTTTTCAAAGAAAAGCACTGTTTGTTCAATAAAGATAACATTAATCAAAAATACACACGATACATTGTTAATGTGGTAAATGACTATTCTAGGTGGAAACATCTGGTTTCTAATGAAATATCTCCAGAGGTGTATAGAGGCCCATTTCCATCAACTATCACTCCAGTGTTCTAATGGTACATTGTGTTTGATCATCGCCTTAGAAGACTAATATCTGATTAGAAAACCCGTGCAATTATGCTAGCACAGCTGAAAACAGTTATGCTGGTGATATAATATATACAACTGGCCTTCCTTTGAGCTTGAAGTTTGAAGAACAAAATTAATACTTCAAATATTAATCATTATTTCTAACCTTGTCAATGTCTTGACTATATTTTCTATTCAATTTTCAATTCATTTGATAAATAAAAGTGAGTTTTCATGGAAGACACGAAATTGTCTGGATGACCCCAAACTTTTGAACGGTAGTGTATATTCAGATATTATTTTTTTTACAAAGGTTTTCATAGATTATTGTG
This sequence comes from Pseudoliparis swirei, assembly GCF_029220125.1. NCBI lineage: Eukaryota > Metazoa > Chordata > Actinopteri > Perciformes > Liparidae > Pseudoliparis > Pseudoliparis swirei. Next base: position 22,030,140 of record NC_079398.1, on the reverse strand, counting down.
TGATTTATACAATATTGAATTTTTTAAAACATGGAGACAATGGATTCTTTACAAAGATTCCCGACATGAAAAAAAACTTCGACGTGTCAACACAAATTATCACATATTTGATGACATCGTGAATAATTCCATATTCAAAATGTTACATGTCAGAAAACATGTAATTAAAAAAATAATTGCATTAATGAAAGTAATCAACTGGGGAGGTTTCATGGTTGTATCCATTAGTTCAAATATTTACCCTATTTACCTGCAGTCTCCCCTTCATCCACGTATTCTTCCTCTTTGTTCATGTTCATCAGTTCATTGTGAAAGAGAGAGAGAGACAGCATGCAGAGCTGCTCCATACGTCCTTTCAGTGGCTCAGTCTTTGGTATTATTTGTGACAACGGGGATAATTCTTTCTGAGGTGTCAAAAATACATTTTACTGTATCGCAATATGTCATCATGTGTTACTGCTTATTAAACAAGCCGGGCCTTGGCATCAACAACACATCTTCTGCCTTTCTCCGTAAACTTATGCTAACTTTCCACAGCCAAGTTTACCACGGTTCGGTCTCTGGCAGCCTCGGGGCGGTCTGAACCGCGATGAGCGGCGGGGCCCGGGGGCCGCAGAGGTCACTCACAGGCCTTTATTGTACGTCACAATCTTACAATCCGTTGCCGCGGCGATCTCCGGCTCCAGCTGATTCACACTGATCCGGTGGGAATCGAAAGCAGACAGGAAAAAAATAGGTCAACGCCGCAAATAAGAAAGCGCCCGTCGCAAGCGGCGGGAATATTAAATGTGAACACGCTGTACACGAGATGCATCCGGCGAGCATCGACACGAGCCGCGGCTCAAAGATCTGAAACAGTTTCATTTGTAGCTAAGTAATTCTTAAAGGCTTTAAATGTTCTGTATTTACGACTAATGTGCAGAAAGAGCCAATTTGGCAGACGAAGGTCTAATTTGAGATTTGCGTCTCCTAATATTTGAACCGGAGACAGATGGCTGTCGGAGTTGGAGGCAGAATCCTAATCAGACATCTTGGTAGGTGTGAAATGGCGAAGTGGGACAAATTGAGTAGGCAGGGGGTCCAAGGGGAGCAGCGCATTCATGTTGCTTTTTAGGGACTTCTCTCTTCTTTTCGCTTTTTTTCACCTGCTATCTTTGCAAATGTGCAACAAAAAAAAAGGACTTGTGAGAGAAAAAACAGGCCCCTCTGCGGAGCGGGGAGGCAGCTTTTCACAGGACTGTTGGCGACACATATGTCTGAAGTTGTTTTGCCATATGGCTGTCTGAGCTTTCTCCAGTGGTAATTAAATCCTACACATTTTTAAAGCCAGAGCTGGTTGGCTTGTGTCAGCGAGTCATTTGGCAGAGGGAAGACAAAGAGAGAGACGGAGGTAGAAAAAAGAAGAAGAAGAAGAAGACGTAAAAACCCACTCCATGGTGATTTCACGAGAAGAACGACACACTGGAGTTAGATCTTAGCCGGCGAGCCTGAACGCATCACTGAGAGCAGATCATGACAGAGCAGGTTAAGTCTCAGAGGGCCACTGAGCCTCTGAGAGTCACTCTTCTCTTGAGCACGAACATTTGATAAAATCAGAATCCATACTTTCAAATGATTTACCTCAATACTGGTGACACCTACACAGTTAATGAAAGCGCTCAACATAGCGTTTGTGGTTCGGTTGTATCTTAAGGTCACACCAAAAGCGAAACTATTTTTTCGCGCGACCGAATCCCATGAAAAGTCAACGTACAGACGCGTGTGGCTGCGATAGACGTGATATTTTCCCGGGCGGCGCGTTTGGGGCGACGCGATGTGGGCGACGCGTTTTCAGCGGCGCAATTTTCGCCCCGAGTTGAAATATTTCAACTTTGAGGCGTCATCTCGCAACTCGGGCCAATCAGCTCTCGAGTTCTCTCTCGTAGCTGGAAGCGGAAGTCTTCCAGACGTAACAGTGACTTCATCGGTGAAAGTGACCGAGCTGAGTGAGCCTACGGGTGATGTCATCAACCCAAACACGAGGGCGTCAGTGTGTGGGACGTCCACAACAAGTATAAAGCAGAACTAGTGGTGAGTTATTCTGGTGGATGAAGGAAATGATAACGGTCTCTACGGAGACGAGACACGGAGGTAAGCCCCGCCCCTCGCAGAGCATCTCGACGCTCATGGCGAGAACACGGCGAACGGTCGAGCGAGTAAACTCACGCGTTTTGGGCGACGTGAAAAATCGCGTGGCTTTTGGTGTGAACGCACCTTAAGAGGAAAGACACGCTCCTGAGAAAGTGTTTTTTTGGGAGGACGCACCTGGGACATCTGAGGGAAGAGACTGATGGCGAGAGGCAGAGCCAGGCCGAAGGCGGCGAGGCACGCCACGCTGTGGACGGGCAGGACGAGTCCCCGGCGCCGCCGCAGGAGAGGAAGCCTGGCGGGACACGGGAGGAGGAAGAAGAACCATCTTTATTTAGCTTACGCTCAGCAGACGGAGAGGTGTTGTTGTGGTGCTGGCGCCGGTGATGGAATGCATCCTCCACAAAAGGTGTGATGCAGACACCAAGACGACAAAGATATTCAAAAAGCAGGATGTTTTAAATGTTAAAATACAGATCAGCTAATGGGAAGAAACCCTGGCAAAAAGAGAAGTGACAAATCTAGGCAACGTATGCCATCCATTTAGGACAAAATAAAAAAATAAAAAGTGTGTGAAATGTTTTTGTTTTGTCTTGTCTTGTTTTGTTTTCTCTTTGTTTTTATCTTATGTTAAAAAAAAAACATCATCCTTGTGTGGTGTTTCTACAAGGTTATACACTTGTGTATTTTCTTTTTGTAAAATAATATTTTCAGTATAACAAACTGTAAATGCTATTTCACTACAAATATCCTGTAAAAAAATGTGTGTTAATAAAAATAAATCTTTTAAAAAAATATCAAGCACATTATAAAGTGTACACAGTATATTTCCTGTGGATCAGAAAATAATTGGAGAAACTTGGAAAACAAAACAGGTTTGCTGATCAATCGGATTCAATGGTATCTGCTCAGAAACCGTTAGCTTACACCTCTAAGGACAAAGTCTCTTTTCTCTTCATGCAGAGACCATTTAAAACCAGTCAGGCTCACACTTCAGATCGCTGCTTTTATTATCATTCGTTTAGAATCCTACGAGGCCGCTCGCTGTGGCGTTAACTCAAATAATCCCTCATAAATGCATTGAACCAACAGTTTGGACGACACGTCTCCATCAATCGCAGAAGCTGCGTTTTCTAACTAAACACACTTTTTAAAAGAGCCATCTCCGAAAATATATTTTCTCATCTCAGCCCATATTTCCTCCCCGCCCTCCGTAGTATAATCCCCTTTTCAGTGGGACAGTGAACTCAGCAGGAGCTTGAGAAAGAGCCGCTCCATCTCTCCTCCACCAGCGCCGCCTCTCCCCCTAACGAGGAGAGCTACTGCCTAATGAGGGAGCTCATTAACACATATGGCTTCTATGGTTTAATTAGGCTACACACACACACACACACACACACACACGCACACACACACACACAAAAGTCAATGGGAGAAAAGTTGCGAGGTTTGAGAGAGATGAGGGACGGTTTGGGAACAAGTTTGAAAATCAGGTGGAAAAACTTAATATCCAAACAAAATATCCAAAATTAGTGGCACTTTCCTGCCGCGTGGCGACCTGGCCGCCGGCCATCTCCCGGTGGAGGTCTTCCCCGGGTTTAACTGTTTACGTGAACCTCTGACACCGCGACTGAGCCTCGCCGTCGCCACGAGAAGACCAATTAACGGCATATTCCCGGTGACTTGAGCTTCTGCCAAATACGGATATAACCCTACGTTACCGTGGTGACCGTGACACAACACGACATTTATAAACTCAAAAAAGCCGCAGCGGTCGTGTCGGTTCTCCTCTTGGCAATGTGTTCTCCCGACTAAAATAAATGATTCGTCGTGGTTGTATACCGTCGCGTTTCCACGAACGCCACGCGTTAATGTCACGGCAAAGCAAGCATCAAATCTGGTGCTTTCTGAAACTAGTTTTTATCATCGTTTTTTTTCTTTTGTTCAGTTACTATTTAATATTTTTATATTTAATTTAATTTTTACACTGCAGGCATTCGTATTGTATTGTGTATGCATATATGTTGTATATATACATATATATTTTATTTTGTATTTTATATTTTACTTTGTATACTTTGCACAGTCATTGTATTATATTTGTTTGTGTGTGTGTATATATATATATACATATATGTTTCATTTTATATACATACTATATATATACTTCATTTTGTATTTTATATTTTATTCTCGTTAAATTTCCCCTTGGGGATTAATAAAGTATATATCTATCTATCTATCTATTTAGTCCTGCACAGCCAGAATTATCATTTAATTTGGGGTTATTCGAACGTCTAATTAACGTTACTTGTATTATGGTAGAACACCACTACCATTCGAGCATCGGTCTCTTATTCCCGAGTAAATATGCGTTCGCGAAGAGGAACAAATAAACTGTAACGCAGGTTTTTTTTCTAACACTAAACAAAACACCGTGTGAACGAGGTGGGGGTGACGATGAACATGAAAATGCAACGGAAGTCAAGAAAAGCCACGGGGCGTTTCTTTGTCAGCAGCTGAAGAAGCGACTGTTGAGATCTTAGGTTGTTGTTTTTGTTTTCAAGAGTTAACCGTCGAAGAGTTCATGTGCCGACGGAACTTAACGGAAGTATCCGGCCACTCGGAGCGATGCGGAGCGGGGGGGGGGGGGGGGTCACACGGGGAAGCTTTTAGTCTTAAAGCACGTTGGGTCGGCTAAAGTAAGAAACATGGCAGGATTAATAACACTCAAACCGTTAAGAAAATGTCTTATGGAAGTAGAAAAACACGCAACACACGTCACAACAGCGAGGTCTGCTTTTTGGTTATCACGTTTTTGCATTTGAGTGAATTTATGCACCTTGATGAGCTTCAATTAGTATTATTGGCAAAAACAGACATTCCCGTATTTTCCCCGTCCCCTTGTCCTCGCTCCGTTGAGAGCCAGTGATGCCGACGTAGAGGAACGCCGAGCGCAACCCGCCTGCAGCCGCCGGTCCGCCTCACACCGCCTCTCTCCGGCTCCTCTTCCCGCTGCTCTTCCCGCTCAGTCATGCAGCTGCCAGGAAGATCAGTCAGAGCAGGAAGAGGTTCAGTTGCTTGCTCAAGAGCACTGCGGTATAGAAGTGCAGGATTCAGGGCGTACATCCTGAAGAACGTTTTAATCATAATTTATTCAATAATTATTCAAACCTTATTTTGACGGTTTAGAGAAGTTGTGATGTTGCCACACATGCATCTCCTCCGCAGGATCTTAAAGAACCGTTTCATTTGCTCTATCATCAGCTCAAATATATTCTTTGGTCCAATATGTTGATTTAAGACCAAATACCGTCAAAGCAAATGGGTTCAGTGCTAGTTAGCTCGTGTTATCATCATAGCGCTGCGAACATTTTCATATTTCTGCTGTTGCCAGGTTCATAAACACGAGGCAGAGCAGCTTCTGGGGCATTTAGGAGGAAAACTGTCCTCGAGTCAAAGAACGTCACCGAGAAGACGACGACACGGCGACGTCACGGGGTTCAGAACCACAGACGAACGCTACGTCTCCGTGTGTGTGTGTGTGTGTCTGTGTGTGTGGGTCTGTGTTTGTGTGTGTGTTTGTCTTTGTCTGTGTGTGTTTGTCTTTGTGTGTGTGTGTTTGTGTGTGTCTTTGTGTGTGGGTGTTTGTATGTGTGTGTTTGTCTGTGTGTGTGGGTCTGTGTGTGTATGTGTGTGTGTGTGTGTGGTATGTGTGTGTTTGTCTGTGTGTGTATGTGTGTGTTTGTCTGTGTGTGTGGGTCTGTGTGTGTATGTGTGTGTGTGTGTGTGTGGGTATGTGTGTGTGTGTGTTTGTCTTTGTGTGTGTGTGTCTTTGTGTGTGGGTGTGTGTTTGTATGTGTGTGTCTGTGTGTGTATGTGTGTTTGTGTGTGTGTATGTGTGTGTGTGTGTATGTGTGTGTCTGTGTGTATATGTGTGTGTGTGTGTGTCTGAGTGTGTGTGTGTCTGAGTGTGTGTCTGAGTTTGTGTGTGTGTGTGTGTCGGTGTGTGTGTCTGAGTGTGTGTGTGTGTCTGAGTGTGTGTGTATGTGTGTGTATGTGTCTGTGTGTGTGTGTGTGTCTGTGTGTGTGTGTGTGCGTGCGTGCGACTCAAGTCAGTCAAACCAGCCGTCACCGCTGTGACCAGGTGACCGACGGGTCGACCCACAGCCGTCGTTAACAGCCGTGTTGTCGCTCTGTGATTTATTCACGGAGCCAAAGTGAAGCCAAATGTTTGTTCATGTCGACGGAGCTTTCTCCTTGACTCTAATAGGAATAAGAAAAACTCATTTTAGAGAGTTTAGTGGTGGCGCCGCGAGCCTTTTTAATTTAAGACAACAGCGTCGGGAGTTATCTTTACGGGCGGCCGCGGGGCTCGCGGGTCGCTTTGTGAGGGGAATTCAATTGACTGAGCAAATAGCTCTTTTTACCTACAAGGGATTTTTTATTTTTTTATCCAGACCAATTAACAGAGGGACAGATAGTGGGGTTTTAGCGAGGAATAACAAAAACAGATCAAATAAGGGAAAAAAATGATTCTAACTCAATTAATAAAAGGCATCAAAGTAATTATAAAATTGAATCAATTATTGCCAAGTCTGTACAGTTAAATGCCTAAAATCTGACTGCAATTTGTAATTATTTAAAAAAATTACATTTATCCACCGTCTAATTGTCGTCTAATACCTCGTGGTATACTGGGAATGCATTAACGATTTTTTTCACATAATTACGGCATTATGAATAAAAATTAAATCCTGATTATTATCTTCAAACGACAACAAATGATCTCCATAAATGTCTGGCGGAGTGTCTTTCCCTCCGGTTCTACGTGACGGTCTTCATAATCTAATTGAATGACAGGCCGCTGCTTGATTAGGTTATTACAAATAAATCTCGCCTTAAGTAAGCAAACAAAATGAAGCGGGCGAAAATTCAAACAGCGCTTTACTTTTGCTCGCTTCAATTAGCCAATTTAATTACCTTATATGTGGCCCGACCAAAACAACAACAACAACAATGAACGAACATAAATCAGGTAAATGAGGCCTTGACATAGACGCCACTTTAGGGGTAATTATCCAATTTGTTTGCGGCAGCAGAGTTCTAACAAGCAGCCAATTACCAGGCAAAGGCTGAGCTGTAGAAACCTGTTGATTTAATTAAAACAACCACCATGGCAAGAGAGGGGGAGGGGGGGAAAACCATTTAATTATGAGCCGGCAGCATTCTGGGACACGGGTCTATACCCCTGGGTGCGAGTTTGCGGGAGAGTGGCATGAAAATCATCTTTGTGGCTCCACATGTCTGACAAAGGGAGCTCCCAACACGTCTCAGACCCCGCAGACGGGAAGACGGACGGCGAGGAACCCGAAGCTGCGGTTGGCTCTCATGCAGCGATGTGTTATGAGGGAGCAAGACGCACTATATTCATCAACAATCAGGATTCTAATTCAGTTCATTCTGCGTCTAAAGGTTTATATTAGGGCTCCCGTTTTCTTAAAATGTGTCCAACATGAAAACAGGATTTGAAAAGTACAGCAATGATAAGTCTATTATTCAGTTTCATTACACGTACAGCCCTGTGGCCCCGTGGTCCCTGCGACTATAACGAAGGTCCCCAGAGAATAATCAACAGAAGGGATGCCCTGTTCTTCCATTGGGCCACTCCAACGCTTTAATGATGACAAGATACATAAAACCTATTCATGAACAATTTCTTAACCCTCCTGTTGCCTTTAGGGTCAATTTGACCCCATTCAATGTTTAACCCTCCTGTTACCTTTATATTTACTGACATATTTTACCCTTGGGGTCAATTTGACCCCAGCAATTAAAACCTCCAGAAAATTATTAGAATTAATATTGTTTTCCAAGTTTAAGTGTGAGGTACTTTGTGTTTGTTTGTTGACTACCTAAATAGCCCTTTAAATATGTAAAAAAGTTGATATTTCTTATATGTTTGACACAGTGAAAAACAGCCTGGGGTCAAATTGACCCGAAAGAACACCGACGTTAAACATTGAATGGGGTCAAATTGACCCTAAAGGTAACAGGAGGGTTAAACGGTAGCATGCTCCACACATGGAGTACTTGTTAGCACGCTGCTAACAAGCAACCATTACATAATAAACGTTCCTTGAGACTGTGGAGCCAATCTTAATGAAATAGGACACTAACGTTTTTCAGGGTTGTTTAAGCACATAATTCGTCGTCATCATTTTTGCTGATGAAGGTTCTGAGGTGACGGGGAGCTCAGCTTTAACATCATTCTGTTACACGTAAGAGATGTTTGTGTAATATCGTGCTGACCGCGAGTTGCTGAAGCGGTTACATTAGCATCCTGACATATTGGCATGCCGAAGTGCATCGAATTGTTTTTGTGCTCACAAACTAACTCATATTCAGACACTGCATACAATGCAACAAACTAATAGCCAATAGTTCACCTGCTAACCTAAAGCACAGGCTCTAGCATAGTTTGCGTTTCAGCTATAAGATGGTAACATACTTAAAACTAGAACGGGCACTCGGTAGAGCGCATACCTTCGCATATCACAAGATTGGGCATTGAATTATGAACATGTTGGCATTAGTTGCATGCCAATTGGATAAAAATTGACCGCTATGGAAAAAAGAAGATTTTGACCTTTTCATGACCTTGACCTTTGACCCAAAATCTAATCAAATGGTCCCCGGATAATAACCAATCATCCCACCAAATTTCATGCGATTCGGTTTAATACTTTTTGAGTGATGCGAGTAACACGCATACAAATAAATACGCGGCGATCAAAACATAACCTTCCGCATTTTCAATGCGAAGGTAAAAAGTATAATGAAGACATATTGATAAAGTTAAATAATAATAAAAAACTGTTGTATTGACAGGCAGCTTAAACCAGCCACAATGGAGGTTTTATTTTAATCATAGAGCAACTCTGGTCTCCTTATTCAGTGGGTTTCCCATTGTGAACTCAAACATCGACTAATTTAGTTTAAAAGGCCGTTTTGGAAGAGAACTGGGTTTAATCCCCCTCCGTCCCATTAAGGGAGCTCTTTGAACTTACCCACTGCTGGGAAGGGGATGAACCTCTGCACCAAAAGCCTGGTGGTTGGGCTGAAGCGGCCGGCTCTCTGGATTAACACGTTCAACCCGACCTGCAGGCAAACCAGACGCACACCGGCCACCGACCGCATGTTATAAAACCAATAAAACACAAATGGATTACTGTTTGAAAGAGTGTTCCTTCAGCACAGAAGTAAAAAAAAAAACAATAAAAAAAACAAGCACACTTTGTGTCAGGAATGGTACGATGGGGGAAGAAGAGAAGATGAAGCGTGAGATGCAGTCAAAAAGCTCCCAGATAACACGCCGCCATGCTCCTTCAGCCTCCGGCTCTCCCCCGGCCCGGCAGGGGGTCGTCACCAGAGCGGACGTTTAATTGGAGAGCTCCAGCCCCCCCCCCCCCCCCCCACGCCCGTCATTCTGCCCTCCAGACACCCTGTGATTTTTTTTCTCTTCTGTGCTTGTTGACGTTGTCAAGCCTGAGGGCAGCCGCCGGATGAGCGCCCAGCGGGACCAGTAATTGGCTCGGTTTGAGCGCCGTGTCCACACCAAGGGCTGAGTCAGGCAGGTGTGTGAACGTGTGTTACACTCTTTTGACATTCGAGTCTTTGATGACAAAAAAGGTAAAAAAAAGAGGTTCTACTGATAAGGGTATTGTGATGGCTGGTTTTCGAGGGTTTATGCTTGAAATTTGCCATTTTCCTGTCAAATCAAAAGAAATGATTAGGGGTTTGACCTAAATATGTATTCCAGTCAGCAGTTAACCCATTAAACTCTGCACTGAAGCCCAGGTTAATGACTGTGATTCATAATGTGTATTGGGAAAGGGAGGTGAGGTGGACCGTTGGAATAGATCACAACCAAACAGGTGGGCCACAATATCAGATGGTCTTTATATGATTATCATGTAATATCTATATTATCACTTTCTACGAAAAAATAAATTAAATAATAATGCTTTCAGTAAATCCATCTTTAACTTTTTTTTAACGTTTTGTCTCTTTTTTTGGCAAATTAATTGCACTCAGGGTACGAGTGTCGGGAGGTGGAGTGAGAGAAAGTCTGTAACCATAACTGTGTACGTACGATAATTTAAGAGGTACTGGATTATTTACACAATATTATCATAATGTGTATTATTACCATCATATCGATATTTTACTTTATAAATATCACGGTTATACTGCTATATCGAGACACCCCTAATTGCAGGTTTCACAGACTTTGTATGTGGTTCAACTTGCAAACATCCGTCAATGTCAACTCAATGTCAACATCAAGCTGATATATTGGTCTTTCCCTCAAAAGAAAGCATGGATCAACTAGAATGGGCACTCGGTAGAGCGCATACCTTCGCATATCACAAGATTGGGCATTGAATTATGAACATGTTGGCATTAGTTGCATGCCAATTGGATAGAAATTGACCGTGCTATGGTAAAAAGAAGATTTTGACCTTTTCATGACCTTGACCTTGACCTTTGACCCGATCGATCCCAAAATCTAATCAAATGGTCCCCAGATAATAACCAATCATCCCACCGAATTTCATGCGATTCGGTTTAATACTTTTTGTGTTATGCGAGTAACACGCATACAAATAAATAAATAAATAAATACACGGCGATCAAAACATAACCTTCCGCATTTTCAATGCGAAGGTAATAAGTGACTCAGCTATTATTGTGCAATGACATCACAGGCGCAGAAGCTTGAAACTCACAGCAATGGAGACTGCGCTGGTCACTGCTCCGACGTATCCCAGGAAGAATTTGGAAACTGGAGCCGGCTAACGGGAAAAGTGAGTAAAAGTACAATAAGAACACATTTCATGCAGCTCTGTATACAAAATGTAAACGTCAAAATGGGACTGTGTCACGTCACTAATCCAGTTCCTTGGAGGCGTTACGGTTGCTGTAGTTCACACAGGCATTGTGACTCTGGTTTAACCACTGAAAGAGGAGGAGTCAGAAGAAGAGGAGCTTACATGTGCAGTATTACTGTGTGATTAAAGCTGAGACATTCAATTATTTTCAATACAGCAGCAAACAAATCACTTAGGCACGACATAATGTCCTCGTCCGTTCCACACCAAGCCCGCCACCCGACTCCTCAGCTTTCCACTTCATATCCCAGCGAGTCCATGTGTGGATAGTACAAATACTTTAAGCTTAACATTATTTATTTTCCTGAGCCTTTAACTGCGGTCTAAAGTGAATAGATTAGCCAAAAGTATGAAAAATGCGTGTAGTTGATCCGTGAGTTTAATTACCTTCGCATTGAAAATGCGGAAGGTTATGTTTTGATCGCCGTGTATTTATTTATTTGTATGCGTGTTACTCGCATAACTCAAAAAGTATTAAACCGAATCGCATGAAATTTGGTGGGATGATTGGTTATTATCCGGGGAACATTTGCTTAGATTGCGGGATCGATCGGGTCAAAGGTCAAGGTCATGAAAAGGTCAAAATCTTCTTGAATCGCATGAAATTTGGTGGGATGATTGGTTATTGACAAGGTCAACATCTTCTTTTTACCATAGCACGGTCAATTTTTATCCAATTGGCATGCAACTATTGCCAAAATGTTCATAATTCAATGCCCAATCTTGTGATATGCGAAGGTATGCGCTCTACCGAGTGCCCGTTCTAGTTCTTTCTTGTTATTATTGTAGAATTGAGACGGTAGAAGTCTTTGTTTCACAACAGCAGTATTTCTATTTGTTTATTTAAAGGGCCAGTGTGGAGCATTTCGAGAAATGTGTGTTTTTGCTATGTTATAATGAGCCCTTCAGGTCCTCTTCTCAGTCTTCAGCAGTTATTTTTTGGTTTTGCACTCGATGGCTCACGTTGCCGCAGTCTAAAAAAGGAAAGTCGAGTAGACGGGTGTTCAGTTGGTTGCAATCTGCAACCTCACCGCTAGAGGTCGCCAAATCCCACACACTTTACCTTTAATGTAAAACCTCAACCACAATTAAAGGTGTTTAATGTAAAACTAAAATCTTGTACTTTTGTCAAGTAGATAAAAAGTGGATTTTATTATCATTAATCATGTTTATTCTATAATTGCGTCAATGTTAACCCATCGGTTTCTCTTGTGGCATTACTTTGAGAATGTTGTTGTCACTTTTTTGTGTTTTTTTTACAACGGATTGCCAGGAATGTGACACAAACATTGTCTGGCTGGTGAATAATCGAACACTTACAGAAATGTTGATTAATGCGTGTCATTTTTATAAATAATTTAATACCATTACATTAAATTGAAAAGAGGTCTTCATAATTTAACGTCCGACTGAGCTTTACAGGTCAAGAAGTCGGTATTTACCTGCCAGAAGATAGTTGACGCCAATGTTTGATTTGGTAGCAGGAGGCCAACAACCTGCACAAAGATGAAACCCTTAGACGATAAGATTACAAAATACTGATAGACTACTAAAAATAATACAGTGAAGGGAGAGTCTTGGTTTAAAACAATATATTTATGAAAGCATATATGCGTATGTGTGGATAAACTTTAATAAAGTAGTTACAGTGAATATTACGACTGGATTTGAAAAAGCCTTACCACTGGTGTGCCAAATGGGTTGAAACCTGTAAAAAGAAAAGAGTCAATCTTCTCACTGTTAATCATCTTACATTCACAATGTTTGCTTTGAGTTCAGATTTAAAGATCTTTAAAAACACACCGCTCTGGTTCTGTTAAATAGTCTGCACGTGTAAGACGGTAGATATCTACGATCCTGGGACACATACAGAAGGTGGGTCGGGACATATCAAGCCCCCCCCCCCTCCATGACACAAAAAAGGTGCTTTGAGACAGCACCAAAAATACTGCCTTTAGCTTCTCCGGAGAGCCTCGAGTAAGTTCTCCGTCACCGTGGGAGAGAGGTTTTAATCAGCGCCCAGCTGAGTGTGACCTTTTTCCGGGCCCCGAGACAACCTGAAGAGCCCCGTGGAGCTGTGACAGTTCCCAGGGTGAACGCTGCCTCCACGTTGGACCACATAACAAGCCCCCCGAGGCTTCCGCACCAAGCTACTGTACCTGACATCCGAAAGGGCATGAGGATCTTCTCCCCCGTGTCAGGGTGGATGATGGCCTGTAAGAACATGACTCGCATCAGAGGAGCGACCATTTGAGCTGGTTCAGTTCAAATTTTCTAGGAAGAAACGGGGTTCTTACACATTTTGACCAATGGATTTCCAGGACTTTTCCATGACTTTAAACCAAATGTCCATGACCAAACTGAAATCTCGGAATAAACATGAACAATTTTGAAAATGTTGCGTATTGAGAGCGTACGCCGGCTTATATTTTGAGCGTCTTTCTTTCGAAAACATATTAATTATTTCAAACTCTGCGTAAATGAACACGTGATTATAACAACATTTCCATGACTTTTCCAAAACTTTTATGATTTAATTTTTTTCCATGTCTTTTCCAGGCCTGGAAATGACCATTTTAAAATTCCATGACTTTTCCAGGTTTTCCATGACCGTACGAACCCTGAAGAAAGTTGAAAAATGGCCTCATATATTATTTAGTCAAACAACGGTTGCCGACTTACATTAAAAGCCTTTAAAACCTCTTATCCAGATACAGTGCATCTAGATTGCGCGTTGTTCTACTTCATGTTTCTCAAAAGCATTACGACGACTTGTGATCTGGTTCCACTGCTCACATTTAATTATATTTGGATGGTTAATAGTTGAGCTGATGGCGGTGCCCTATTCGTCATGTATGGGCTCCAAATTCGATAACTTCTGGCTCTGCAGACTCGTACGCGTCATTAAAGTCAGGCTACTTCAATATGTGGTGCTTCCCAGCGCAATCCTGAACGTGGTTTCAACAATCACCTTCAATTCCTAGGGCATGCTGGGTGAGATTTGGGTGTATTTATCTGTACTGAGATTTGATGGCTTTAAAAAAAAGAGGAAAAAAGCATTTTTTATGTGTAAGGGCTACTCATTACATGGGCAAATTAAATAAGCTAAAGCTATAATGAGCACAGACCTCCATGTCATACAGTTCAGTTAAAAACATAATTAATGAAATCCTTAAGTTGTATTCATAAACACCAGCTTTATAGCTGTGGCTGGTCACATGTAACTGTAAAAAGTCTTCTGTTGGTCTGACCACCTGCAGCTCACTCAGTGCGGTTACATGATGGTATAATTCGAATCTTGCTTTAGTCGGACTATGATATCTTTTGGGGGATCTGCTATTATCCCAATATACATGGCAGTGAGTAATTCGAATCATTGGCCGAAAGCATGTCATATCCGATACGATAGGTGGCGCTGTTTTCATTACAACTCGTGGTGATACAGCCATTTCCGCTTGACCTCTTCACCACCACCAACAACAACATCAACATTTCGAGAAAGAACCATGAACTTTAGTATGTTCAACTCCTTCAATACATTAAGCATAAATTCTGTCTGCTCTTGGTCCAGAAATGTGTGGTGGCTCTTGTGTTCTCCATAGCGTTGTTTGCAGCGCCGCCCCATAACGCGCACGACGCTGCCGAGGGCACCAAGTCCTGAGGGGGCTCCACAAAATAGGCAACTAATAAAATCCTCATAGTTATAATAATTATAATGCCGATATTATTTCAGTCTAGAAATATTAGGCGCCTTTTAGGCATGTATATCACAAAACAGGCAGAACAAGAGATATATTTAATTGCTCAGCACCCCCGTTAACACTTCTCGGCTCGCATCGCTCTGCCGTGATGCGCGCCGACACATCCGCGCACACAGACCCGATCTCAGGGGGGCATCATGAGGAGTTATGCTTAGGGGCGGGCACCAACATGGTTAGCAGCGGGACTGGTTATTTGTTTGTTTTCTGCCGGCCAGGTTGCCGGCAGTGACAATTTATCGTCTCTTTCGACTTCCGGGTCACGACATGGGAGGGAGGGAGGAGGGCGGCGGGATCTCGAGCATGCGCAAAGACGCAAAGTCCAGTTCCGAATCGAATTCAGAGTTACATGCCGCGAGAGTCGAATTATCAACTGGATCGGATCGAGCTATCCAGGGGTGTTAATCGGACCTAAATCGGACCGCACATAGTCCGACTAAGGTGTTTACATGAAACGGATAATTCGATTTCAGTCCGACTAAGCCAATAATTCGATTGCATGTAAACGCACTCAGTGTCTTTCAAAGCTGCTTATTGCAAATGAGTTAACGCCTGCTTTGTCATTTACATACAGTAAATCCACCAATAAAGGCTTTTTTTGTGGTTTTTGTCCAATCGTCTATTTTTTTAAACTTAAACTAAAAATGTAAATCAATAAAAAAACAATACAAATACTGTCTCGCACAAGGACACTTCCAGATGCGGAGACAGCCGAGGCCAAGGGTCAAACCGCCAAGCTTGTAGTAAAGAAGGACGCAGCCCCCCCCCCCTCTCCCTCTCCCCCCGACATGTAAACAGGTTTGTTTTGACGTAACGTTTAAAGACTGGTGCAAGTTCTGTTGGCCGATTCACTGACGCCATGACAACCAGAGATGACAGCGGACAGTGACCTTGCACGTGTGTGTTAGTGAGAGCGACGCAAAGGGAACGAATAAGAGACAAACGTCTTACCTGCTTTATTTTTTTAGCTTGCCAAAGCTGTGGAGACAAATACACGTCTTTCAATTTGGGAACAAAACTTGAATAAGGTGAGTAAAAGTCAGTTGTCAGTTTCTAACCCAAATAATGTAAAGACTTTAGAAATAGGACTTAAAAACGGCTCTGGATATATATATATATATATATATATATATATATATATATATATATAAATATATATATAAATGATCAGTTATATCCATAAAGCCATAATACAATGATAAGCAACATTTTAAAGTCTACAATGGAAATATTTGGCTGCTTTTAGCTGCCTCGCTCCCCTTGCTTTTCTAACATCTAAACGCTTCACAGGCACCTGGTTCTTGAACCCTTCTGTCGACCAATCAACACGCCGGGAACAATGTCCATGTGCGCTCACGTCTTTGTGTCTTTACCTGAGCGTCTGTCACTCCCGGGGGCAGAGTTCCTCGCTTGAAGCGGTCCAGCAGCTCCACTGACTCCTGCAGCCGTTTCTGATTCGACCAAATAGGTCAAAGTTGAAGTCAGAGCAGGTGAGGGATGTCTTTGCTGGAGGCTTAGGGGTGTTTTTATATCCTCCACTATTCAAGCCACACGGCTCAATGCGTGTTAACCGTGTTTCACAAAAACTTTCATGCTGATTTTCGGTTGACAAATGAGTTTCTTAAAGGGTAATGAGCAGCTTACTGTGGCGTGATCATTGTCTAATGCGGAGCAAAATACAAGATCATGTGGCCCAATTAGTTCTAATGAGCTTGCCATCTCTCTGTATGTGTGTGTGTGTGTGGGTGCGTGCACGTTCCTTTCTCTGCATTTGCGTGCGTGAGTGTTAGGTGTGCACTTTTGCTTGTGCGCACATGAGGTCGTGTGTGTGTGAGCGTGTGTGTGTATGTGTGTGTGTGTGCGAGTGTATGCAGAATCAAGGCCATCCTTGTTCCACTGTCATCATTAGGGGCAAGTTAGGGCTACGCCTGGCCCAGCAGGGTGCAAGGTGTGTGTGTGTGTGTGTGTCAGAGAGCATACACACTCTCCACCCCTCACAGCTGCCCCACATGTCCACACCTCATCACATCCCAGGAGCCACTGCCACTATTACTGTCACCAAAGAGCCCGCTAACAGCTTCATTACCCAGAGCACCAGAGCTCTGATGACTCCACGAGCAAAATGACCAAAACACAACAAAGACCTGGAGAAATATGACGACAGGCTCACCAGAAAGGTCTGACCACAGATGTGGTTTCCAGTTGCAGAGAATCCCTTCGCTTTCATTTTAAGAAAAGTAATTACCAAGTCAAACGCAATGGTTTTCAGGTTTCCTTCTGTTCATTTCTCCTCTGTAAATGTAAAGTGTTGCTTCATTTATCATTATTGTGACGACATTTTTGCCCAGACTTTTTTTCTACCTATATCGATTTAGTAAATCTAGGTTAAATAAAGGTCAAATAAAAATGTAAAAATAAAATAAAATGAATTCCTGGCGGTTACCTCACTACAACACAGAACCTCTGCTCTCGCTGTGGTCGTCAATCAGCAAACCAAAAACGTAAAGTAGTTTGATGACCTGCAGTTTTGCATTGATAGTGCAAAATTGGCAGGAAGTTCATAACAGATTCACTGTTCTCTGCCAGTTTCATCTGAATATCTCAAAGACTAAAAAGCATCTGCATGTATTAATGCGGGCGGTTGTAAAAAAATACACGATTTACCAGTTTCACTCGGGTGCAGACTGCGAAGAGTTTTTCCTGAATTAATCCAAATACAAAAATATTGTTTACGGTCATAATGATCATTTTGGGGCGTGGCTTCGGAAGGATGCCTGAAGGGGCGGGGCTGTCAGTGTTGACTTGGTGACTTTCTTGAGTTGGCTCTAGGCTGGATTATTCTTTTCAATATTTAAAAAAAAAATAGTGCTTAATTTAAAAAATGTCAACATGACCAACCCATGGCTTTATGCCATGCACACAATCCTTCATAACTTGATAGCAACATTTAATTACCCAGTGATAAAAAGATTAAACTATGATTCATCAGATCCATTCTTTAAGTGTGTGTACCTCTGTCACGAAGAGTGTGCTCGGGTCGATCACATCCAGGAAGTGCCTGAACCGACCAAAAAATGTGTTCTAAGAGAAGGAGAAGACAATGCATCAGACAAACAATTTGACATGCCACACGAATATATATACGAGTCCATTACCAAAACATAATGACAAACAAGAAATAAACACATGACATTTAATGCAAATTGTGGTCTTTTAAAGTTTGCTTTAACCCTCCTGTTACCTTTAGGGTCAATTTGACCCCATTCAATGTTTAATGTCGGTGTTCTTTCGGGTCAATTTGACCCCAGGCTGTTTTTCACTGTGTCAAACATATAAGAAATATCAACTTTTTTATATATTTAAAGGGCTATTTAGGTAGTCAACAAACAAACATAAAGTACCTCTCACTTAAACTTGGAAAACAATATTAATTCTAATAATTTTCTGGAGGTTTTAATTGCTGGGGTCAAATTGACCCTGAGGGTAAAATATGTCAGTAAATATAAAGGTAACAGGAGGGTTAAACATTGAATGGGGTCAAATTGACCCGAAGGCAACAGGAGGGTTAAAACGTGAGTCTGGATGAGAATGTTCACAAAATCTTTCTATCTCCAGGTAAAATAGGATGCTCCAATATAGGAAGCCATGTCTGATTTTGGATTGTGTCTTTACGCAGAGCGAGGCAGACGGATTCCAGCTGTCGGCCAGTAAACAGGACATTACAGCGTGCCAGCTGTTTTAACACACCAGGTGGAGCCCCCTCATTAATACCGCAGACAAACTGTTTCCGAGCTACATTTTTTCGAGACCCGAATCTACTCACACCATTTGCAATTAATTTCTGTAATGACTGTGCCAAAAATACCTTTTTCGATCATTTATTCATAACTGAGCATAAGGAATAATTTCGGGAGATACAGCAACACGCCACGCAGCGCTGAGAGGCGCCCGCCATACCTCCCTAACTTGAGTTTAATTACACCAACTGCTAATTTGGATGGAAATCTGGTATCTGAGTCACTGCTGTGCCTTGTGACATGCCGAACATATGGACGGCTGGTAAAAACACGGCATGGGGGAATAGTTTTTTAAAATAGTTTAATTAAATAATTCACCAGTGCAACCGCAACTTGACCAGTTGTAGCCAACATTGGTGAACAGTGGAAGAGCGGGGACACTTTGTACCTGCGCTCCAGGTATAACAGCAGCGCCGGTGGTACACTGAATTCTGTGACCCGTCAAGAGACCTCCTCTGGGCGTATT
The DNA here is from genome assembly GCF_029220125.1 of Pseudoliparis swirei. Classification (NCBI taxonomy): domain Eukaryota; kingdom Metazoa; phylum Chordata; class Actinopteri; order Perciformes; family Liparidae; genus Pseudoliparis; species Pseudoliparis swirei. Next base: position 22,011,038 of record NC_079398.1, on the reverse strand, counting down.
TAATATTCACTGGTTATCCTACATCCTTTATAAAATCCTATATCAAAGTGATATTGGTCACTCTCATTTACATTATATTTAGTCTAATATTAGTGCTTTCATTATTAATTATATTCTCTCTGAATGAATGTTAGATTTTGAACATGTGTTTAATTTCAAAGTATATATATGCCATATATATATACATTTATATATATATATATATACATATAAGCACTACATTCATATTTTTTCAGAAGAAACTAAAACATATATGCAAACAATTCTCACTTCAAACAATGCAAACTATTAAACCTGCAAAGTTATGTAGCTCCAGCATTTTTTTATGTAGTGTATCTATCATTAGTTTATTATAGCATTTCCAATTTCATTAAGTTATGGCAGTCGATTCAATGTTTGTTAATAAAAAGTATTTATGGGTTGAGAATAACCTTTTTCACAGTAAACATTTGGGCATGCCCAGTTGTATTTAATACTATTAATGATGCTGTATACCACTTAGACTCAGTGGAATAGTTCATTGGGACACTTAACGGTACATACATTGTTTGTTCAATTTCACTTGTGCTTTTTTTCCTGTTATGACAATATTCTGCCTAAAACACTCAAGTAGAGAACAAGTACCTCGAATGTGTACTGAAGTACAGTAAGTTACTGTAGTAGTCACATGTTATGTGAAGAGACTAAAGTAAACCCGAGTCATTACAAGACGACATAACCTACTTGGCCAATACAGATTAAGCCAGTGTGGCCTTCAGGGACAGTTAGGTTATTTAGTTGTTCGCAAAACAGACACATGACTAGGGCTTCACATTCGAGCATGTCAAGATGTCTCCGAGCGGTACCTGAAGTGCGCATAGTGAGTAAAGTTAGCATGTACTTTAATAGATATAACTTTAATCGATATAACAATATAAATACCTGGTCGTAACGACACCTGTCATGCTGGAATGTGACATATTCAGACATGCTGCTGTAAAAAGAAACACAAGAGTGTCCACCAGTCTGTTTCTTCTCTACGACAGAACCACGTTCGCCAACACTTTATGAAACCGCAAGCTGTACAACGGTTCGTTCGACGTTGAGCCGTTGGGCGGCCATGTTGGATTAGGGGTAATGTAGTTTTTTTGGGCTGCATTGCTCAACAGGATGCGGTTTAGCGGACTACACTTCCCAAGAGTAATTGCAATGTTTACGACGTTTTTTACAAGGGAAGTTAACGGGGTGAAAGTGTTAAGCGTCAAGTTTGGAGCACAGCAGGCACAAATGAGACGATTTGAGTTGTAATTTTGTTGGATGCGCTGAAGGAAGAATTTGGGTTTCAAAGAGTATAACATAGCCCTCTAGCGGTGGGTTTGTATTCAAGTCAGACAAAATAAAATGTGCAGGGGTTGGACAAATGAAGCATGGAACTATCTGCAGCATGGCATACCATGATAGCTTGTGGTAATTTTATTTAGGTTAATTTATTTGTAAATTCTGCATGTCTTCTTGGAATATGGGTACTTTCAATGCAAGGGAAGTTTTACATAATGTGATTAAAACCTAACAGCAAATAGACTGTGAAGTAGAATTAACTGTCTGACACATATTATACTCTATCCTGTGTGTGATTCACAGCATTTGTCACAATCACTGTGAGTACTGTGACAGTTCTGCCTGTGAGAGCTTCAGATTCATTCAATAAATAGTTAAACACTACTGCAGATAAATCACTTTAATTGTGTTTTCACATATTAGATGTAAGAAAGATAGCTAGAAAAAAAACGTTTGTTATCACTTTATCAAATGTGTTTCTGTTAGGATGTAGAAAACAGAGAAGTAAGATAATCAGCATCTGTATATCTGTAATTGTTCTACAAATAAGGGAAATAGTTAAACAAACCTAGGCTTTTGGGTACTTTGGAACCAGATATAAAATGGAGCTCACTATTATAAAAAGAACCTTAATGCAAACATCAAAATCCACTGGAAACAAAGAAAGATCACCGTCTGCCCTGTGAAGAAAACACACACACAAACGCCACCCAAAGAATGATCGACAACCAAACATACGGGGGGCAAGAAACACAAAATATTCTTTATTAAATATACAAAATGTGTGAAACAGAATTGCATCACGATTTGTAAACTTTCCAATCTCACATACCACCTTAAGCACATTCCACCGGCTGCATACTCATGGACGAAATACAAACGGTTTGAAATAGAGTGAAAATATAAGACATGGAAGAGGACGCTTATTCTTGCGTGTCGTGAGGGCCGAGTCACATTTAATACGCCTCTGCAGTCATCTATGCGCTTCATATTGCGATCGCGCTGCAGAACAGAGATGACAGGACGGTGTTGTGCGCTTCAAGCTCACTGGCAAACCATCGCTGTGGCGTCGAAGTAGGCCAAGTGCTTCAATCAGAGCGATTAGAAAGTGCAGTACGGTGTAAAGGAGATCCAACAATACCGATATCAACAGACAGGTACAGTAAAGGTATGTTCTGACGATTAAGTAGTGCAAGAACATACACGAACGCTGTTAAAAGTGGCATCATATCAGAATACTGCTCCGCAGGTTAAGTTTCAAGGCTCGTTTCATTTTTTGGCATTTCACAGGAAATCACTGTTACTGCTCATTTTCTATTGGTATGCATACAATTCAGTTTTGTGCAGTGATATAAACAATATCAAAACAAAGCGTCAGAAGAGGTAAAAAATAAAAGAAAAAAAGAAGTGACTCTTAGTGAGCAGATGGCTTTTCTTCAAAACCTGCCTCCAGCCCAACGAGTAAAATGAAGTGCTAGATTTCTTGACAAACGTCAAAACAAAAAAAAATAAGGCAGCGTGTGGCATTTCAACACGGCATATAGATGCTGTAAAATGCGGTATACATCCCTGTGTGACACCTGGAAGCAGCGGCGATGTGCGTGCTCGAGCAGAAGCGGATGTGACACACAGACACCGAGGGAGGGGAGTCGAGAAGACACACACACACACACACACACACACACACACACACACACACACACACACACACACACACACACACACACACACACACACACACACACACACACACACACACACACACACACACACACACACACACACACACACACACACACACACACACACATCCTGTCTTCACCTGATAACACATACAAGGATCAGTTAGCTTATGTGGCTGAGCATTATGGGTAACTTCAAGACATGCTCAAAAAGAACAGAGGAAAAGGCGGGTGGGCGCAAGCAAAAGATAAAACGGCACTTAATCGTGCGTCTGAAAGAAAAACCATTCACTTGCTGGCTAAGAACACTTTTGAACATTCAGACGCTACAGCCAGTCCCCGGTCATGTGCACGCGACGAGGCCGAGCGCCCGCGCCGCTCATTTGGTCTGCAGCTTCCAAAGAAAACGAGTCGGAGCGCTCGGTATTCATTGTGGGAACATTTGTAGAGTTTCAATCCAAAACAACAGAAACGCCCCGAGGAGGAAGCGGTGCCGATCACCGAGGTGACATTCAAGTGCGTCGTTGTGTTAGAGACACACTGGTGGTTTGGCAGCTCGTTTACCTCATTAACCAAACAAAACAGGAAATCTGAACGTCCCCTTGCGCTCTGATCCTTTTGTAAACCAAAAGATTAATCAAGAAAATAATCTGCAGTTTAATTGAAAATGAAAATAACAAAAGTGGCAGACCTTGCGAGAGCGTTGCCGTCTTGTCAACTGAACCCGTCCGCATTACTTTCTACAGCTTGGCTTCCTTCAGAACACGACGATGACATAAGAGCAAATGTTCACTCAATGGCTTCAAGTCCCTGCAAGTTGAGTTTCATGCTGCATTGAAATGAAGCTAAACCTAAGGCTGCCTCGCAGGTATAAAATCAGACTAAACCCTGATGTATGCTGCAGAAATGGCCAGAATTGATGTGAAAGTATGCAATTTGAAGTCAACGGTCTGGACCATGCGAACCCACCCGATGGCTCTCGTTTCCCTACAGAACTGCAACACACGCTCAGCGAGTTGTATATTCAGTGTTGTGGACTGAAACTCTGCCGTTCCTCTCTCCTGTGATAAGGTGATAGAAGTGAGGTGAGGTGAAAGGGAGGAATCGCTGTATTGACAATCAGGATCCATAAGTGGAAGCGTCTCAAAAACCTGAAAACAACCTGAGGACCCGCTACATTCAGAACCGCCCGGAACCAAAGCCTTCCGACGAGGGCGCGCTCTTCAGCACAGTTCAGCATGCCGGCTGGAAAACACCGCCTCGATATCTCTCTCTCTCTCTCGGTGCCGCCGAAATATTTATATGTATCAAAAAGGACAGCAGAGCAGTGAAAAGACCAAAAGAGCTGTTGTGGCGGACGGAGTGGACGGAGCTGAGAAAGCCCCGCCCCCTTCTCTCCGTCACTTTAACTTGGAGCGCACCACCTGCAGGAGAGTGGGCTTCTGCTCCATGATGCGCACCAGCAGCGTGTCAATGTAGTCCTCCAGGTCTTTGACCTGCGGCTTCAGCTTCCGCAGCTCCGCCTCCCGCTTCGCCAGCAGCAGTTTCTGACGCTCAAGCTCCGCCTTCTGCCTCGTCAGGTCGGCCTCCCGCTGCACCAGCAGGGCGACCAGCTCGCGGTGGTTCAGGTGGTAGTACGAGCCCGCCCCCTCCGTGACGGACTGAGGACGGAGACAGACAGGAAGTCAGGAAGACGGGAAGAGGCGTGCACGTGTGACCTAGATAAGAACAGCGTCGTGTCTTTTCATTGAATTCCCCGTTGATTCCAGAGTGTGTCCGCTCAGCCATGGTGGTGTTTGTGTTGTGTAGATACCGTGTAGCTCTCTGAAGCAGGGTTCCAACAGGAAATGCTAAATCGGTCTTAAACTGGGCTGATTTTATTTTTGTAACCTACATTTATTCAGGGAGGAGAAGAGTGACCTTCCACCTCGCTGACCTTGAGGCCATCGTTGCCTTAACCCTCCTGTTACCTGAACATTTACTAACATATTTTACCCTCGGGGTCAATTTGACCCCAGCAATTAAAACCTCCAGAAAATTATTAGAATTAATATTGTTTCCCAAGTTTAAGTGTGAGGTACTTTATGTTTGTTTGTTGACTACAAATAGCCCTTTAAATATATAAAAAAGTTGATTTCTTATATACAGTGAAAAACAGCCTGGGGTCAAATTGACCCCAAAGAACACTGACGTTAAACATTGAATGGGGTCAAATTGACCCGAAAGGTAACGAGGGTTAAATGAAAGTAATGAGTTCATTGTTTTACATTTTGTTGGAATCCAGCAGGTGATTTGGATAACAAGGGAACAAACCCTACATCTTGGATAGCTTTATATTATTATGTTCACTAAATTCACATATAAATGCTGTATTTATTTTGGTGCAATTATAGATGACACCGATATGTTTCAAGTACTTAATGTGGTGAATCACTGCATCCTCAGAGGGAAACAATGCAATTATCAAACTGAAACCAAACTTTGAATCTGCTTAAAATCTCTATAATTCAAATTAAGAGTACACATTTTGAAGTTACGGTTTAAAAAAAGATAAGTGTTGTGAATGTGTTTATGAAACCAAGGCACAATTGGATCTGTCAGCAACTACAAGCTATAGAGTTCAGCTTTTTTGTTTTTACTCCATAATTCTGATTATCCATAAGAAAATAAGTGTTTGATGAACCAGTAGAGTAATTTAAATTATATCGAAGTGCAGGTTGAAATGTTATATATATATATATATATATATATACTCTAAACAAGTCATGAGCATTACATCTCAAAACACATAGTTCCTGTTGTTTGTCTCTGAAGGGCAGTGTTTTTCCTTTTATGGATATAATAACACGGTGCACCTTCTTCCTCTCCGTCTCCTGCTCGGTGAGCTGGCTGACCCTCCCGGGGTGGATGGTGGACTTGAGCTTCTCCAGCACTGACCGGCCCTCCGTCCGCTTCTCCTCAGCCGGTATGGCAGTGGTCAGGGGCTTCACCGGGTGGGGGCTGGAGGGGCGACAACAAGCAGCACACAGAGTACACCGTCAGGTATCCCTCCTCTGTGGCTTTCTGCTTTCACCGAGCAGACTTTCAGGTGAGGTCATGACACCTAGGTGTCGTACTGGAGGTCCACAACTCCCCATTGTCCATCGTCTGTCAGCCAAGGAGGACTTGAATTTACAATTTGCTTCCCTTCAGTCCATGTTTGTATTTGATGAATACCGGAGGGGAAATCAGGGTTTTGTGCAGCAGGTCATTTTCAGAGTTAAATCCTTTAAATTATCATACTTTTAACTAAAATAAAATAAAACATACTTGTGTCGCTGTGGGTGTTAGAAGGCTTGTTTTAATTTACGCACAATATAATAGTTTTAGTGTTACTTAGAATCAGTGTGTATTTGCTTTTAAATGTAATAAAATACCAGCAAACTACAAGCATGTTTTGTCATTAATTAGGTTAAAACTTAGAGATTCCCGACCTTGGGTTGAGGAAGTTTCAGGGGACCGCAAGATAAATCTTAGGGATCTCAAGATGATTAAAATGGATAGAAATACCTTTTTTGACTTTTTTCAAATGTTTTCTTACTTTGTTTGAGAGACATTGGATTTGTTCAGAAGAAACAAATCACTTTTTAGTTAAAAATATGTGAGGCCATAACTTGCCGTGGGGGGGGGGGGGGGGGACATGTATAAGACCCTACTTAATTTCACAAGCTTATAAAGTGTTTTTTTCTTCTGAAAATCACACACAACTCACCCCGTAGTTTCCAGACAGACAAACGAATAGAACCTCAAAGAGCACCTCTACAGAAAATGATGTTTCATAACACAGAAGCAAATGACCCGCCGTCTCACTCTCAAATTCAATTAAATGAATTTGCGTGCTGGACAGTTTTGCCGACAAACGATCAGAAACCAGCTCTTTGTTCAGGTCAACTTGAAGTATTTTCTCAAACTCCAGCTGTACAATAACACAGGAAAGACAGTTTCCTGTGTCAGTGACCTACATTTCACAGGAACATCTATCATCTGGGGTTGGAATGAGTGCAAGTCACTGATGGCAGTGACTTGCACTCATTCCAACCCCAATCTCACATACATCTTTCTTTTTGCCATTTATTCGAGCACAACAGATTGGACCACCAGGGAGACCGGAATGCGACGGATCAACCTTTTTTCAAATCCCCAGAAAGAGTGAAAGGAGGTTAGACAATGTGTTAGAGGCCTCATTAAAAGGAAATATTGGTGAAAATTGAAAGACTTAATTGCATGCGTTGGTGCAATCAAACATGTAGAATTGTGTTAAATGTGTTATTACCCCAAGGTGAAAAGGAAATGCTATCAGTGACACAACAACACCTTCTATGCCTGATTTCAGGTTGAGATTTTGGCAAACAGTGTGGCTGTGTGAGAACACTAGTTGGCCCTGTTGGGAGGGGGCGTGAGTGAGTGAGTGTGTGTGTGTGTGTGTGTGTGTGTGTGTTGGGAGGGAGGGGCTGTGTGGTAGGATTCAGGGCAAAATAATAACTGCTAATTGGCCTGAGGCTCTGTTTCCCTTCCGGTTACCACAGAGCCAGGACACACACAAGACACCTGCACAGAAGTCCTGTTAACACCAGTATGTACTGTGTGTGTGTGTGTGTGTGTCTTAAAGTGATGAAAATGAGACGGTCACACCACAAAGGAGAATCCCCTCGAGAGCCTGTGGCACAGAAGAAAAGCAGGTGGAAGCAGAGCGGCAGAGGCAGACTGAAGAGACGACAGGACAGACATTTCTGGAAGTGCTAAAGAAGTGCTTCCTCTCCACCTTTTTTTTTTTTCACCGAGCAAGTGCAACCTCACCTGTTCTGCTGATTGGCTGCCTGCGGAGGAGGAGGCGTCGTCTCCTGAAGCAATGGCTCTCGCGCCGTGCTGTGTGGTGACCTCGCCGAAGCGTTGGCAAGAGGAGGCAGGGAACATAGCGTGACAGGGGAGCTACTACTTTGAGGAGTTAGACAAGGAGCAAAGGAGGTCAAATAGGGGAGGCGAGGGCCAGGCCCAGTGGAAAAGGACTCCTGTATCGCACCGGGGTCGCTACCAAAGCAGGGCAGGAGGAGGAGTTCGTCGAAGGCGGGAGTCAGAGACCCTTCGGACTGGGAGCGGTGTAGCGAAGCGCTCGGTGGCTCAGGGCGCGTCGGCGGCGCGTCGCCGAAGACACCGCGTCCCTCTGAGCGCTTCCCCAGATCACAGCTCACGTGAGAGTCCGTCAACGCCACGGGGAGTAAATCGAAGTCATCCGCCATCGGGAAAATTGGTTCAAGAGTTGCCGTCTTGCCCTCGGCGCCACAGATGGGTCCTCCAGATTGGCCGGACCGGTTGACTCCTTCGCCGCGTGGTTTCTCGCACGCATCGGCGGAGTCTTCTCGGCCCGCGGCGGCACCGGCGGTCGGACGCGTGTCGTTCAGCTCGCCGCGGAGCGTGGCGCTCGCAGAGTGCAGCGTCTCGTTCGGCTCCGAGCCGCCGGAGCACTCGGACGCCGAGCGAGACTCGCAGGTTTGGTAATCCTGCGAGTCGGCGGTGACATAAAGGCTTTGGGAAAAGCTGCTGGCGCTCCGATCGGACTCTCGGGCGTGCAGTAGCGCGTCGTCGGAGTCTTGATCGGGACCGTTTGCGATGCGACTGGTGTCGAGGAAATCGGCAAAAGGGCCGCGTGGGGAACGCCGGCTCGCATCCCGCCGCCCTAAACGAGTGCTCGCAACGGGCGAGTCCGACGACCTCCGCCGCACATCGGGGGAGGAGGTGATGATGTGTAGCGATGGGTGCGGGGAGTGGAGTTCATCATCTGGAGTCGTAGAAGCCGTCACGTCTGTAGTGTTGCTTACAGACTCGGGGGAATCATTCATCGCGGTCGAGAAATCCGGGAGAAATTCATCGAGGAACTTCTCTCCAATTTCATCGACAGGCTGTAAAGATTCTTCGGATTCTTTGGATTTGGGCTGTTCTGGTAACAAGTGAGCACTTGATGAGTTTGGTGACTGAGTAACAGCGTCCTCACTTGTATCGATCGCCGGCTGCTGATGTGGAAGTGATGGGGGCTGCAGTGCCAGTGAACCCTCTTCATCACCCGCACCGCGCTGAACAACAGTGTGCTGAGCTACATCGGCTGAAGATACATCGGTGGACCTGTCGGTAACGTCCTCTGAGGGCTTTGTGTGCTGTACAACAGATGAATGACATGATTTCTCAAAGCAGAGGATGTTGCTTTCAAAGTTCCGTGCCCCCGCTTCCTCGGAGGAGGATGCCGAGAGTTTGTCTGAATAAGACGAGAGGAAGGAGACAAAATCCTCTTCTGCTTCCGAACTGCCGATACCCGAAAGACTCGGATCCGGGGAGCTGCTGTTGAGCTTTACAAATGAGGAGCGACGGGGGGCCTGATGCATATTAGTGTCGGTTAAATCGTTTGCGTGAGTAGCACCGTTAGCTCGATTCGTCTCGGCGCAAGCGTCCAGTTTTGGCGAGTCGCTCTCAAAGCTCGCGTGCTCCGGGATCGTCTCGAGGAATTGTGCAAATGTGTCGGGATGACACGGGCTGGTCGCCTGGCCGACGGCCTTTTGTATATCGGATGCAAATCCTGCGCGAGGTTGACGCTGCGGCGCGTCGGCGGTCGGATCCGTTCTCGGTCGCGTCGCCGCTCCGTCGTCGCCGCGTTCCAGCGGACGGCCGCTCGGTGCGTTTGGCTGCGTTTTGCAGTCTGTGGTCAGATCCTCAGGAGACTGCAGCCTGCCAGCTGCAAACGCTTGGAAAGACTCGTCCCACTCCGAGAACGGGTCCAGCGTCAAAGTGCGGGGCGACTTCCCGCGGAACGGTTTTTCCCCTTCCGTCGGAACCGGGGGGACAGGTCGTTCCACGGCTTTGCCCTTTGCAACTGTGCCGGCGATGGCGTCCTCTGCGGGCGGGTCGCCGCGAACCGGGGTGGGGTTACCCGCCTGCGGAAAGAGTCGAGCTACAGGGGGCCGCGAACTGGAGAGATAGGGCAGAGGAGGCAGCGGAGGGTTTAGGGCCCGAGCGGTTAGCGCGTGGTCATAGAAAGGGTTGTGCTGGAGGAGAGAGAAGAAAGGGTTGCAGGGGGATATGGGAGGCGGTGAGGTCTGCGAGTGGGAGAAAGGGTTAGTGTGATGCAGCGGGGAAACCAGAGGGGTGAGCTCGACAGGAGGACCCGGTGGGTGGCGGCTGAGTGGTGGGTGGGGGTCAGTGCTGGGCTCTAGTTTAGGTGACATCACCAGGCTGTGAAAGGAAGGGCACACAGTCCTGTTGTTTAGCGTGGAGAGATCACACAGCTCAACCTCTGGTCTGAAGGAGGTTTCTCCGTCTCAAGTCACATCCTGAATCATACATTTTTACAGACTCGTTTGGCTTTCACCCGACACGTTCACAATGTGCGTTCATCTTTATTCCTTTGAACCCCCTTTCAAGTCATGAAATGCCACTCGTGTCGCTTCGTCGTCCGGAAAACACTCGAGAGCGGCGCCACAAGCTGTAAACGCAACTTATATCAGGCCACATATTTTCACCAGGGGTTTCCAATAAAACTAAGTCTTGCCGTCAGAACAATTTGGGAAAAGAATCATTAAATACCGTGAAACCTCTTCACATAGTGGCTTTGATCACACCTTCCGTTCAAACTTCAACAATCAAAGATTGCATAGAAATGATATGAATAAGTCAAACTAGAGAGTAACCAGAACCTACCAACGTCCAGAACTCCCCTCTCTGTGCCTCTTGTGGGTTTTTATTGGCCCACGATGTAATATTTTTGCGAGAAAAAAAGTTGACTGGTGTAATGATTACTTGGTGCTGCTACTTTCCTCAAGGATATAAAAAGGCATGTGGGTGTGTAGGCTGTGGAAATGTATAGTTACAGAGCTAGCAGAAGGGTATCGAGCGTACTATGGTCCAGAATCAGCAGGCGCTTATCGGGCAAATATTGTGTTTACGCCCAGTGTTGTTTCTCTAAACATTACGACACCTGCAGTTCTTTGGTCCTGGTCAGGTACACGATAACATACACTACCGTTCAAAAGTTTGGGGTCACTTAGAAATGTCTTTATTTTTCAAAGAAAAGCACTGTTTTTTCAATAAAAATAACATGAATCAAAAATACACACTATACATTGTTAATGTGGTAAATGACTATTCTAGGTGGAAACGTCTGGTTTCTAATGAAATATCTCCAGAGGTGTATAGAGGCCCATTTCCATCAACGATCACTCCAGTGTTCTAATGGTACATTGTGTTTGCTAATCGCCTGAGAAGACTAATGTCTGATTAGAAAACCCTTGTGCAATTATGTTAGCACAGCTGAAAACAGTTATGCTGCTGATATAAGCTATACAACTGGCCTTCCTTTGAGCTTGAAGAACAAAATTAATACTTCAAATATTAATCATTATTTCTAACCTTGTCAATTTCTTGACTATATTTTCTATTAAATTTTCAATTCATTTGATAAATAAAAGTGAGTTTTCATGGAAGACACGAAATTGTCTGGATGACCCCAAACTTTTGAACGGTAGTGTACTTTAATGAGCTATTCAAGGGGTCCCTATGGACTTGAATTAATAATGACATCTAATATAAAACAAACTGCAGGAGCGATGCACTCAAGAGAGAGGACAGTCGAGCAGGTGACACCCTCCAGATAAATTACCCACCAAAGAATGTGCTCGTGTTAGAAGTGGAAATCAAATAAAATCTCTGCCAACACACACATTATAAAAGCATTGACGAAACACACACACACAAAATCTGTCAGAGAACAAATATTGCTCCAGCTCGCATCCTCATCTTTCCAATGAAGCATCCTCCCTGAACCATGTAGCCGAGGCTTCAGCTTGATGGAGCTAATCTCACCACAGCAGCTCCCCTCCTCCATCTGCATTGCAGATCCCTGCTGTAACCAGAGACTGTGACCAGGAGCCGAGGAGGGAAGTGTGCAGAGCCGGTGGCGACTTCCAGCAGCAAGTTGACAGTGAACGGCTCCCTCACATCTGTGCGCTAAACAGCTGGAGCCAGGAGTCCGTTAGCTTAGCATAAAGACTGTGTGAACGAGGGGAAGCGGCTAGCGTGACTCTGCAAAGTTGAACAAATAATGCCGGGCGATAATTCCTCCTCCTTTATCTTTCAATTAAATAACATAGAGGGACTTTATAATACACAATTAGGTTTGTCTCAGTTAATAATTACAAAGACAAACTAACTTCAATATAGACCTATTGAAATAGCAGAACACATGCTATATATATATATATATATATGGTTATCGAGATATGAAATAACCTATATTTTGTGATTGAAGATTTACCTACCGACAAAGAGGGAAGTTATTTGTCGGACCGTGTCAGTGAGCTGATTCACTTACATGTTTAAAGTTCTACGTAGTTTGTTGTTGTATTGTTCTGCATTATATCGTAACGTTATTTTATTTTTTATGAGGCTTATTCAAATACTGAATTTAATTTTTAATTGTGATTATGAATGTTTTGCAACATATAAAGAAAAATTAATTATTTTTGTTTCATGTTTATAAACCTAGGTTATTCTACCCTGCTAAAAATATCGGCCTGCATTGAATACATTCTTTCATGCTTCAGATTTCTGCCAAATAAAACCAAAGTACAAGAGTCGCCAGCAATAAAAAACCCTCAGTCTGTGACTGATGATCCAAACGGTACGCCTACTTAATCCTCCCGATTCAATCCATATCCATATTCAAATGATAAGTCGTCATCGGTGCGTGTTAAGTCTAAGTCTCACCTGGGTTTGTTGTGCGAGTCCTTTGATCCAAACCATCCCTTGTGTTTCTCCTCGGCGGCGGCGGGGGCCTGTTCAGACTCATCCTTGGACTGATTCTGCCCTCTGCCCGCCGACTCGCTTCTCCCCTGGGAAGACGAGTTCATCCTCTGCTTCTTCCCCTGGCTCTCCGACTCCACCGTGGAGGAGGAAGAGCAGGCGGATCTGGGCGGAGCGTCCCGTCCCGACTGCTCCTCATCGTCGCCCAGCATGGGGCCGCTTTTCTCCAGGGCCGCCGCTATGGCCGCCTTCTCCTCCTCGCAGGGCTTGTCAAAAGACCAGCGGCGGCCGTCTCCGACGGGGCCTTTGTCGAGGTCCGCGGAAGGCCTGAGGTTCTGCAGGGACACGGAGTGAGGCAAAGAACTCTGCAGCGGCCCGAGGCCTAAAGAGTCCGCAGGTTTCCCCGAGCCCGAGTCCAGGGGCCGGACGCCGTACACGTGGCTTCCGTTAACGCCCACAATGAGCTGAGGCACTGCGATGGTGATGTCACCGTCGTCGTCGTCGTCACCAAACTCGCAAATGAGAGAGGACGCGTGATCTGCAAACACCAGAGCATAGAAACAAAACAGGGCGGCATGAGAAATGTGACATCAATAACTGACATGTGTCGGCAACATGATGGAGGACACACACCTACACACATGCAAGAATTAATGACTAATATCTTCTGAATAAAGGCTCTCAAATTAAACAATTTGCTGCTTCATAACCTGAATATCTTTGGGGTTCTGGGCAATTCGTCAAACAAAAACAAACCTTTAAGATGTCACACTGGACTGTAGAAAATAATGATGGGCAATTGTTCAAAATTATAACCTTCGCATTGAAAATGTGGAAGGTTATGTTTTGATCGTCGTGTATTTATTTATTTGTATGCGTGTTACTCGCATAACTCAAAAAGTATTAAACTGAATCGCATGAAATTTGGTGGGATGATTGGTTATTAACCGGGGACCATTTGATTAGATTTTGGCATCGATCGGGTCAAAGGTCAGGGTCAAGGCCATGAAAAGGTCAAAATCTTCTTTTTTCCATAGCGCGGTCAATTTCTATCCAATTGGCATGCAACTAATGCCAAAATGTTCATAATTCAATGCCCGATCTTGTGATATGTGAAGGTATGCGCTCTACCGAGTGCCCGTTCTAGTTTGAAATGTTATTGACTTTCGATTAATCAAAAAACTGGTTGCTTGCAAGAGAGGAACCTGAAGCGTTGAATATGAAGGACGACTGCGTAACACTCGGTGAGCGTTGTGGTGCATCTCTCCCGGTCATTCTCACCTGGGCTGTTGTCGGCCGTCAGGTTGCTGCTGTTGCTGGGCGAGTTGGACAGGTCGGAGACCACCACGCTGATGCCGGCCGTGGGGCTCAGGCTCCCTCCCCGCGACGACTCGCTGCTCTCCGAGCCCAGCGACGTGCTGGAACGAGCGTCCGACGACTTCCTCAGCTTCCCTCTCAGGAAGAAGGTCCTCATCTTGCTTCGCCGGGCCTCGCCCCCCTCGTCGTCCTCGTAGTCCTCCTCCCCGCCTCCGTCGCTCGGCAGCCGCTGCCGCATCCGGTGCAGCGACCCGTAACCGCTCGGCAGGACGGCCAACGACGAGTCGTACTCGCTGGGCCTCAGCTTCCCCTTGATGCGCTCTTTGAGCTTGCCGAAGGTGGAGGCGCCCTTGTCCTTCATGACCAGGTCGTACATGCTGGCCGTCAGGTTGTTGCGGGTGAACTGGACCGTGACCTGAATGTCTCCTCGCTCCTTCTCCTTCTTGCCCGTCTTGGAGTTGAGCTTGTACCACCTGCAACAGAGACGGGATCGCTCATGAGATTGACAGGAAACGCATTTAGCAGTTAGAACAATTAGTCATGTGATCAATTAGTCGTGGAGGTAATTCATCAAAAGAAATGCAGAACTGCCTGATGGATCATCGAGGTCTGGATCGTGGAATATGCCTACTACCAAGTATGCCACTGCCCTGTTGAGACTCCGGCCACAGTTGAGACTCCGCCCACTCCTCCTCTACCTCCATCTGCCTGATGGATCCTCTAAATCTGTCCTTCTGGTCACATGACATCTATTGTTCTGTCCATCCTGGAGAGGGGTCCTCCTGTTGCTCTCCTGAAGGGTTCTTCACTTTTTCCCCGTGAAGGGTTGTTAAAGAGTTGTTCCTGATCCGATGTCAGGTCAAAGGTCAGGGATGTCTGTATGTACAGATTGTAAAGCACTCTGAGATAAATTTGTAATTTGTGAAAATGGGCTATACAAATAAACTGAATTGAATTGAATTATTGGCGGGTACAGCTTCTGAAATGTATTGCTTTATTCCATTTCATATTTTTGCCATTGTCTTTGCTTTTTGAACTGTTGATTGGATCATATAATATAGAAACAACCATCTTGGGATATTTTTCATTATTTTCTGGCATTTTGTTGCTAAAATGGATGATGAATGAATCAAAAACAAATATAAATATAAATTGATCACGAGTGGAAACTAGTTGTTTGTTGCAGACCTTGACTGTGTGTCTTCCTCTCTCTTTCCCATTTCATTCTCAGTCATTCTCCAGTCTGATAAAAGGCAAAATAAAAGCCCTCAAAAAATTATATATAAAAGAAAATAGTCTGCAGCGTGAGCTCCGGTCTGTTGGTCCCTCCCACTTCACAGCTCTATCATGAAAAAAACACACTAGCAAATTAAATATTCTCAGTGGTTAGATTATTTAAAAAAACAAGTGTGAATTAGGATTTACAGTGTGCAAATAAAGTATTAAATTACAATACATATATTACATTTTTCGAGAATTTGCAAACTAATTGTAAGGTATACTGACAAAAACACTTTGAGTATGGGCATGAAATAAAGTGAATAATAAATGTGGCTAAACAGAGAGAGTGTCTTTGTCCTATTAACACCACAAGGCTGCGTGCGGCCAGACATCCCATGATACCTCGGGAAGGCTTCTCGTCTTTTGTCACCAGACCCGTTATAAGCAAGAACAATGAAGTCAAACAGCGAGCGTCCTCGATAAATATGACCGAGAAACAGATTGCTACATTCTTCCTTTTGTGTTTCTTAGAAACGTTGCATATCGGTGGGCGCGGCGGCGCCGACAACTTCCCCACGCCGTGACTCATGGGAAATGTTCATCTGCTCCGTTGTGACCGGTTTGAAAAGATAATATGACTGAGAAGAATTCCCCCAGTCGCAGGGCTCCAGACTGCGACCAAATGGTCGCATTTTGCGCCTAAAATTAGACACAGTGCGAGTAAATTTTTCATCAACTCGCGCATGCGCGACCAGTAAATTAGCAGATTTTTTTTTTTTTATTAAATATTTTTGTTGCTGACAAACTTGTTCTACACTGAAGTTAGCGGTAATGCCTGAATGACTGGTTTGCTAACCGACATTAACTCCAGAAGAAGAAGAAAGGAGACGAAAACCGAAGAAGAAGGCTGGCCTGTGTGTGAGAGCGGGGGGGCTAATGTGTGAAAAGAGGCGCACCGCAGCGGAGGGCCGCAGAGTGAGAGGTCAGAGGGGATCCTCACCACCGAGCAGCATCCCCGTCCCCCGAGTTGAATCACTGGGTCAACTCAGCCGACTCTCACATGTCTGCCCCTATAGACTGATGTTCACGGTAAACGCATTCGATCAGGAGCGCGCGAGGGTTTTGATAAAGTTAGCGGAAGGATTTAAGTGACAACATCCGGTTTTGCAAAGTTAGCGGAAAGAACCACGTGAAACAACATCCGTTTATCAAAATAAGATGTCGACAAATCATACACGAACATATAAAAGTAAACAATGAACTGATTTTGTATCTTTATAGATCGTTTCTGAGATTTAGCTGTAAAAGTCCTAAATGTTTAAAGAAATCGGTAATTTATTTAATGTTTGAGTTGCTTTATATATGTATTTCCTCATAGTCCTCATAGCAATAATGCTACACAATAAATAGAATGCTTCAATCAACACCGTGATCGGTGATCGGTATTATCGGATCGGCAGATACTGATTTCAGTGATCGGTGATCGGCACCAAAAACCTGATCGGTGCAGCTCTAGAAACCAATAAATGTTTTGATTGGCCACATCGAAGTGCAACATGCACATGCTCAAGGTATGTTTTCTCTTAAAATATGTTTAAACTCAATACAGTAACTTCTGAAGAGTTCTCTGTTGTGAATTTTTTGCAGTTCATGAAGGCAAACAGGCATAAGATTGTATATTGTCAAATTATTTATCAGTAATACAGTAAAAATGATGGGAAAACTTTGCAAGTCGATTTATAGTGTGCGCCCCTAAATTTTCAGTTTGCGCCCCTAAAATTTTAAGTTAGGGGCCACTGTGCTCCTAGTAAAAAAAGTTAGTCTGGAGCCCTGAGTCGACATGTGTTTCTGACACTTGGCTGCTGCCAACGTGAAGTTATCAGAGAAGAGTGAAAACTGGGCCTGAAACCAAGACCTGCTTCATTTGTTTCACTTCCTGTGCTGCTGGGCTATTTTCTCCTCACACCACAACCTCAGTTCTCTATTGTTCATAAAAAAGCTCGATGAGGTCGAGTGACACATACCTGCCAAATATCACAATACTTTTCTGAATGTAGGTTCAACAGTATCTGGGCTCTGAGTTCAGAAATCTGATTGTGTCTCTGAAAAACACTTTAATATACATAAAAATACTTTAAAAAATAGCCCTTATGCTTTAATGTGCAAATGCTTTACTGAACACAAATCGTTGCTGAAAATAGTTTTTATTTATTTATTTGTCTTTAACTGAATTAAATACAATCAACTGTAGCTGATTTTGTACTCCCTTTAAGAGGTTGTGAAATATTGATAAACGAGCGATATCAGTCCTCATGCACAAACATAAAACAGGATGTTAGGAGTCAAAAGAGGAAAGTAATCTAAATTCGGCCTCTTAAACAACTAAAAAGCCCCGGTCTGTTGAGTCAACAAGAAAACCGAAATGTCATGGGACGGAAAGTCAAGTGTGCGACTGAAAAAGAGTCTAAATAAATCAGATTTAAGATTTCAATGAGAGGCATGAAAGCTACGACATGAAAGAAAACAACAAAAACTGATGTAAGACACATCTGAGAAAGGACCCCCCCCCCCCCCCCCGCCCGCCAAAAAAACAAAGCTTCAGTATGACTCTGCAGAAACTCAGCGAGGCAGCACAAGAACACGAGGAACAACCCAAACGTCTCAATAAAGGCGGCAGACGTTTGTCACTGGAGTCGCGGGCCGTTGGACTGGTGACCTTTTGGTTGTGATTTTCTACTATTTATAATATTGTACTTTATTTTATGGCTGCTATTATTTGTTTTGATTAATGTCATGCTAAAATATATCCTCCACATTTTACCATCACGGTGTAAAACTTTTTTTTGGACCGAATGTATGCCAAGCACGTTGGCCACAATGAGCTCGTACACGTAGAAGTTCCACTCATAGCTCAACATCACACGCCAACATGTGTTGCTCAGCATATCGCCGACGGCTTAGCGTTAGCATGTTACGCTACGTGAGCATTAATCTGAAATGACACGCAAGGCTGAGTAGACGGGATTCACCATGTGGGTTTACGGAGTGTCTGTACCCGTCCTCTACTGACGCATAAACACATGCACATCACAAAAAAACATTACCGCACATATTGAATGAAAAAATAACAAAAAAACATGAAATACTTGTAGTAGTGGTCAGAACTGCCTGATATTTATTGAAACACCTTTAGCGTCAAAGGCCTCTGAACCCAGAGCCTCCATTTTCATGTCCTCTTGGATTTCAACACGAATGATTCCTTCTGTTTGCAAAAAGAAAAGCATTGGTGTAATGTAGGCTGCAGCACACACTTAAAACTAACTATTATGTAATCATCATCATCATCATCATCATCCTGCCACATACCAGCCCTGAAAACACGGTAACACCCAAGATGAATGCCAATGAAAACAATTAGTAGGCGGAGCCCCGCAGAGAGAGGAATGCAGATGCTTTTTTTTAAAGCTCCACAGGAGCCACCACGCATTGAATCTCACGTAAATGGACAGCTGTGTAAATGTGCCACAGGAGAAATGTTCAACATGTTCACTAATCCACATTTCATTCAAGGCGGCGGAACAAGTGACTCTCTCGTGAAGCTATTTGCATTAAGATCCAATTAACAGAGGCTTAATTATTCTCATGTGATTCACGTGGAGGATTTCAATCGATCAAATCCTGTTGACTATCAATCTGCATGGAAACAAAGTGCCCTCTTTTTTTTGTAGGTATGCAAACTGTTATTATGTTCCAGCTCACGCCTCTCATGTTGTAAACCGGGGCTTTCACATCACACGCCTGTTAGGTGTGGACTCCGGTTTCACACCCATGTGCCAACAATAGTATCAGTCCTGATCCTGACTCGGCGGCCAACTCCATGCAGCCAAATGGTGGATCCAATTGCAAATCCAGGACCTCCACGCTATAGGTTTCCTCGTTTACAGACAGACCTACAGTTGCTACGGCTACATCCACCATGCAGCGATTATTATACACACACTTTGCATTTTGCACACTCAGTCTATATTTAATTAAATTTTACACTGCAGTCATTAGTATTATATTTGTGTCTGCATATATGTTGTGTATATATATATATACACATATATATTTTATTTATTTGTATTTTATATTTTACTTTGTATACTTTGCACAGTCATTGGATTATATTTGTTTGTGTGTGTGTGTGTGTATATATATACATTTATGTTTAATTTTATATACATATATACTTCATTTAGTATTTTACTTGTATTTATCTATATCTTTCATCCCTGTTTTTTATATTTTATTATATTTATTCTCGTGTGTTTAGTTTATTGGTGCTGCTACTGTGACGACGAATTTCTAAATATTAATAAAGTATATATCCATCTATCTAATTTAGGGCACAGTACATGAAGGAAGTGTCTCTTAGCCACTACGTTGTGTCTTCAAATCTGTGATTTGGGTGCATTTGTGTGATTAGATTGCGGTATTTATTTGATTTAGGCAGACTTATTTAGATTAAAAGATGGTAAGAAAACATTTGTATGCTGACTAAAAACATTTCAAAAGATATTTTCACCATGGAAACTACGTGTGGCCTATTTACGAACATGCACCTGCGAGTCATGTGACTCGCTAGAAAGCCTGACAACAATAAATATAAACGTAAGTAAGGCGAGGCCTGAATACAGAAACTGCAACGCAGGCAAATAAGAAAACCAGCAGCAGACATTTTGAAGCCCACGTACTCAAGCAGAGAACATGTTAGTGAAGACGACCCCGTGTCCACGCAGACGCATGGATAGTTCAACAAGTGGGAATTATTCTTTGGGTATAAAAGTCCACTAAAAAGCATACGAGCATCCCTGTGCCACATCAAGCTAAATAACTCAATGTTCTGCCTGTTTGTTATTTGTGGAAGTCTGCACTGATCACATTTTTTTTCCAGAAACATTCTCATACCAGAGCTGCAGAGCATGACTGCCTATCTGCTTCCCTATCTTCCAAAACAGGAAATCACAACACTCCACCCCATCCCATGTTGTCCTTTCGGCCCCCTTCTTATTCTCGGCTCCGCTTCTTCTGTGGAACAAGTCGATCCCCAGAAAGCGCCCTTCAAGACAGGACAGGGCTGAAATTACAAGACGAGTAGGCTATCAACCTATTTTATCCAGCCTGTACTCTGCGGGGCGCCGAGGGGCATCTGAGCCACGCAGAAGAGACTCTCGGAAATAAAAAAAACGGCGCCAAGGGCGCATGATCTGTGTCGACGGCGCACTTTATTCACCAAACATATTGTTATTTAAGCTTATTTCACTCTAAGATACTTGTTTGTCTTCCTCTCAGAGGAGTCAGGGGGGCCTCTAAGGACAGATAGATCGTGATGCTCCACACTGAAACTGAGGAAAAACACCAGCAAATTTCACATAGGTCACATTTAGAAATGAAACAAACGTATATGCGGCTCTGTGAGGTCGTACTCGGGCAGAAAGAAGAATGGGATGTAATTTGTAGATACTCGTATGTAATAGATGTAATTATTAACCAGGAAGTACAAAGATTGCAAATACCCACAATATTTGTCGCGGGTCGTATGGGGAAAACAGAAAGTCTTTGTTCAGCATGTTGGCATTCAAATATTTGATGATTTAAAGCAACACACAAAGTAGAGCTGAGGCTGATGGGAAAATTGCACTGTTTTTGCAATATTTTGGCAAAACAAACAAAAAAGTGGACAAATTAAAATGTTGAGTCCATGAGGAAATGTCAAGGGATAACCTTCACATTCTCTGGGCATGTTACATTACATCACGTGTCATTTAGCAGACACTTTTATCCAAAGCGACTTACAATAAGTGCATCAACCTAGAGTTCAAACGAAGAACAACAAGAATACAGAAAGTAACATTTCCTCAACATAGTCGAACTACAAAAGTACCATAATAAGAGCTATTTAAGTGCCACTGAAGTGCTAATCTGTGTTTTAATCCAGATAGTCGGAAAAGATGTGTTTTTAGTTTCCGGCGGAAGAAGTGGAGACTTTCAGAGACTGTGGATCAAATTGCAATAGTTATTGAGATATTTATATATATATATATATATATATAATATTTATATATATATAAGTCTGGACCAAAGCGAGGGACCAACAGACATTGCCACAGATTTAACTATTGACCTTCCAGCTGATCAAACCACTGGGCATTCCATCTGAGCCAAGACACACAAAAAACTCAAGATAGAACTTAAGCAGCAGGTCAAATTTCTGTCCAAATAAATAGGGACTCATAAACATTAGATCTTTGATAAACATGAATGTTCTTTTAAATATCAGATTCATTGGGATAAACCGCAACGTCCAACGAGAGTCAACAGTGCTGAGCACAACGCGAAGACGACAATCTTCGCTCCGCTGAAGACGCTCAATGACGCCTAAAGAACGACCCGACCGTGGCAGATAATCGGCTTCGTGCGTCGAGCCACTCATAGGAGGTGCAAGAGGTGAATGGTGCTACTTCATTGGCATAATCAAGGGGACGCTTTCTATTGCATCTCTATCTATGAGAGAAGCCAACAAACCCGCCAGGAGCATTGTGGGTAATGCTGATAACGTGGCCTGTGATTCCTGCCTCATCAGCAGAAGACGGAGACGGGCCGCGAGACCCAGACCACATTCCACATCTGGATGTGATGAGCGCTAACCTGACCACCAACTTCCCTCTATCAATACTTCCACACAACCGAGCATTGTGTGTTAAAACCACACCTTCTCCGACCCGAAGTCATACAAAACCAGAAAAAGGTAGGATCAAAAATGAAAAAGAAACAACGGTCCGTTTGCTTACATAGGCTGCAACAAATAATACAACGTTCCTTCTATTAGATTGAGCTGTAATTATACAAGGCGGTCTTAAGTGAAGTTCAAGGACAATATATTCGTCGATGCTTCTGTCTGCAAAGTAGCAACCAGACCATAATCTCTGAACTAACAGTTTGAAATTAAATTATTTAAAGTGAGATCATCCTAAACGGTCAAAAATGCAATCATATAGGAAGACTTGAACTTCATATGTAGCATGAATGAGTAATGCATAGTACTGTAGTGAATTAGAATAGTTCCCGCTTTATATATATTTTTTTCTGTCTCCATGATGACACCAGAAAGGCTGATGGGAGATTTGTGATGCGACCGCACAGCCGCTACACGACTCAGGAATATAAATTAACAATATGAGCAAAATGTAGGCCGCTATATATCCCGTTATTATGTAATATTTGAGTTTCTGATAAATCGCTTTGTTTTCAACAAGCTGAGGTACATGTGTGTCCTATAGGATTGTCTGTCTCACTGTTATGTAGCTTCTAATGTCCATTAGACCATGTTCTCTCTCTGCAGTAGTCTGCACTTAAAAGAGACACACACACACACACACACACACACACACACACACACACACACACACACACACACACACACACACACACACACACACACACACACACACACACACACACACACACACACACACACACACACACAAAGAAGAAGAAGAAGAAAAGAGCTGAAACTTAAAAATGAGTCTCTTTGAAGAATACTTAATTATTAAAAGAAAATAATGTGAAGGAAGTTGAGGTTCAATGTTCAGCAATAGTGTTGCACATGATCCTGTATTTTGTTGACAACGTGCGTTGCTTTCTGTTTTTACTCCACTGTGCCATGATGTGTTTCTGCAGCTTCCTCCTGACAGACGCTGCAGGGGAACCCAACGCCCACCTTTCTGGGAACCTGCTCTCCACTGATAGTTCAACTGCATCACAGCCACTGCATCCTCCCATGCCACCCATTCAGTGGCAGCAGCTGTGCCTTTAATGAAGAGATTGCTGAATAACGATGAAATGTAAGGACAGTAAAGCCTTCATGGCTCGTTTTGCTAGTTTGAAGAGTCCGAATTCAACACTGGTCATTAGAGAGATTTATTTTATTTCATCAAATAGGGAAAATCCCCTTCTCAATACCTCAGAGCCCTGAATGAGTTCTTGAAAAAGCCTTTATGGTTTGACACAGTTATTTTACCGACTGAATTGACAACTGTCGCATAATGCCGTAACCGTGGCTAGCTTGCTGCTTCAGCTAATGTTAGCTCCATTGTGTGGTTGAATACAGTCTATTCAGCAGAATTTATTCATGTTTCAAAGTAACTTGTTTTAAAACATTGTAAAACAGGTTTGCACTTCTTGACTGCTACATACATGATATCATGCTAAAAGACAAAAAGTCTTCATTCTCAAGTTAATGATATTGTGGAAAACATAGAAATAATGGATAGAAAATTAGAAACAGCCTGGTTCTTGTATTGCAATGTAAAGTTAATAAGCCATATAATAAAGTAGCTATCTATCTATTTTTCTATCTATCTAGGAAAGGAAAGCATTGTTAACGTTAGCTTAAACTCTGATAGCATTGGGAAGTAGCTTCCACACAGTGACACATATTTCACAATGGATTTGCTGTTTACTTTTTATTAAGTAACCAGGAAGTTCAAATGAATTAAGTTATTGAATGATGTTCTCCTTTGAAGTTACACTTGGCAACAACAGCTGTTGTATGCTAGCTAGCCAAGCATGGTAACATTTGCGGCCTGTAGGCTATAAGGAGAAAAGCAACTTCCTCTTGACACTTTCTGCTCTCACATTTCTGTTTTCACTACTCGAGTCCTCGACCTCTGGCACTACTTCTTTCGATGTACCATCACTTTTTCTTCATCCTCTCACCCTGCAGAATACAGATATTCTCCAACATCATCAGACCTCCATTTAAACCCCATACTAGAACATGCTGATTCAGTGGTACACTGTGTGGAAACGGATGAATCCTAGAGAGAATAAAACAAGTCAGAGGCTCAGAAGAAAAGAGCCATTTCAACCTGACTTATCTCCTCCATTTGCTGAAATATACGACCCAGAGCACTACATCACTGCGACGGCCACCGACCTCTTCTAAAGGGGTTTATAAATATGACAAACTGTCTTGGCACAGTCCTCTCAACCCCTGCAATATAACTGTCCCACGACTGTCACTGGAAACCACAGACTTGAAATGAAAAATCACGTGGTCATCTGTATATAGATTGACTTTTACTGTTGTTTTGTTTGTCGCGAGTTGGTTTAAAAAGCGTTTTTTATTTCCTCTATCTCACCTGAACCGCTGATTGACTGCACTTTTATCATCAGATTTTACTGCCTCCGCATTCTCCGCTCCTTATGGGGTTTTGTCCCCATACAAATAACATCTTGACGAATGCAACAGCCTCAAAGAATGTATTATTACTAAATCATGAGAGCCCAAACATAACACAAATCAGCTTTACTTTTAAAGATGTCACTGGGAATAGCTCAAATTACAGTGAACACATACGTTCTTATAACACTGAAGAACTGTGCAGTGATGTGCCGTTTTGAGTCAGTTGACGTTCTTAAATATACAATAAGATAAAGATCCATTTCAACTCGTAAACTATTTTTCTGATCCAAAAGTATTCTCAGCTATGAAAAAATAAAAAATGACCTCAATACTTAACTTAATTATGTCTGTAGCTATAGCTGTTCAATGCAGCAGTAATCAATATTCTTATATTAATGTCATCTTGACATCTTAACAACTACTTTTGGTAATTTTCAACCACAGTTTGAATTGAGCAATTTATTTTACAATAACAAACTATAAATGAATATAATCATATATATATATACACACATACATATATATATATATACACATACATATATATATATATATTCCACCAGAAGATACAATAATATAAATACTGCCAATCTCCTTTTGAAAACTGTTCAATTATAAGTCAACTTGTCTTCTTGTTTATTCATAAGTAAAATATAGTTTAAACACTGGTGTATTTGGTAAGTCTTTTAAAAAGCATCATGAATTAGCGTTATGTCATCTATACCACACATTAAGTGCAATAACAACTTTCATAGACTTATACAATGATTTACTTAAGGGGAACTACAAACATGTTAGATATAAAACTATGTTTACAGGTCTTTGTGATATAGTACTGAGAATTTAAAAAAAATAAGTTGGTGACTCAGAAAGGAGCAGCACAAAGTCGGACTGCTTCACAGGGATTTATCTCCGCAGCATCACAAAACCGCAGGCTACCTTAGCAGCTACTAGCGTAGCATACCCAAATGTTCTACCAAACTGTTGCAGGCAGGGTTTTCCGATTGGGTAATGTAGGCGCCGGGTTGTGACGAGGAAGAGGAATTAAATATCTCTAGTTTTGCTCAAGCGGCAACTGTGGTTCTGAGTTCATGGTCTTAATCGCTAGTTTCTTTACATTACAATTCAAAGTGATTTACAATTATACACCAAGACACAGATACGGGGAGGAATTCAGGGTTAAGTGTCTTGTTCAAGGAGACATTCGCTGGCCGGGGATGAAGCTACCGTTCCTTTGATTGAAAGACAGACGCGCTAACAACTGAACCACTGTCGCCCCAAGTTTCCAGTCTTCTTCAATACAGCATCATGTTCATTTCGTAACTTCCGTTCACCGATTGCAGAAAGACCAAGATGGCGACGGGCGTAATCCAAAAGTGCGACGGCCAAAACGCAGAACTCAAGGCTCCAAAACAGCAGTTTGCAAACTAATGATGACATCACACTACGTCCACTTCTTACGTCTCTGGTTTAGCTGAATCAAGTATAAAGATGTTAAAGAACTGCACCACTAAAAATGGTGGAGTACTCTTTCAAGTAGGCCGTTAGCTTAACGTTAACAATACGTGAGGGCGGCTGGAGCTCATAGAGAGGGGTCGTCCTGTAACCACGAGGTTGCCGGTTTGACCCCCGCTCTCACCTTATTTGCATGTTGAAGTGTCCTTGAGCAAGACACTGAACCCCGAGTTGTTCACTGGAGCACACCGCTCCGGAAAAACTAGGTCAAATGCAGAGAAGAATTTCCCCAATAAAAGGATCAATAAAAAGATAAATGTTTTGATCGCCGTGTATTTATTTATTTGTATGCGTGTTACTCGCATAAGTCAAAAAGTATTAAACCGAATCGCATGAAATTTGGTGGGATGATTGGTTATTATCCGGGGACCATTTGATTCGATTTTGGGATCGATCGGGTCAAAGGTCAAGATCATGAAAAGGTCAAAATCTTATTTTTACCGTAGCACGGTCAATTTCTTCCAATTGGCATGCAACTAATGCCAAAATGTTCATAATCCAATGCCCAATCTTGTGATATGCGAAGGAATGCGCTCTACCGAGTGCCCGTTCAAGTTATTATATTGCTTCTGTTTCCAGCTCAGTCACATACATTTCAATCTGACCATCATCCCAGAGCCCGGTTTCAAAACCTATTCACACATTTAACTGTAGGAGTGGATTCTGACTCGTGAGAATGCATTAGCTTTTGTCGACAACAACATATATTGTAGCGTCAAGTAGGACGAAAACAAAAACAGTGGTTTCTCCTTCAATGCTGCTCATGTTTCAGTGGATGTTCTCTGTCAAACCCAAGATGTTTTAAGTGGGTTTTTTAAGCGGTGCCCTACGTGAGCGGTGTAGACTGCTGGGTGGTGTTGCTAATGACCATCCCAGATTCATTCAATACCACATGGAGACACTGAATGTACCACGACACCAAACTGCTGACACGTCAACATCACAGGCTGACTCTAACCTTCAAGTGACCAGCTCCAACAGAAGGAGGCTGGTTCCCTTTCAGCTCATATTCACAGGTCAATGTATTAAAATACATCTGCCATAAAGGACTCAGAAACTAGAGATGAGGAACATGTGTGTCTGTCATTGAGCTAAATTATTCAATCTGTGCTCAGGGACGGGGGATGTTTTGGATCAATCAATTTTGATTCATACTGCACTGCTGGCGTGAAAATACTCTGGCACTTGTACAAATGCACCCACCAGGTGATGCACATGTTATTGTCACAATAGGATGATGCTTGTGACACATTTGCCTTGAAAAAGACAAACTTTTCAAGTAATTTTTCTCTGCCTGGGATAATGTAAATAAAGCGCCATGACATCTCGCTATGATCTAATGGCAGGACATGTTTTAGCCGTCCAAAACATCAGCGGCCTTCTTTTGACATCTTTTGTCCATCAAAAACAGGAACAAACTAGAACGGGCACTCGATAGAGCGCATACCTTCGCATATCACAAGATTGGGCATTGAATTATGAACATGTTGGCATTAGTTGGATGCCAATTGGATAAAAATTGACCGTGCTATGGTAAAAAGAAGATTTTGACCTTTTCGTGACCTTGACCTTTGACCCGATTGATCCCAAAATCTAATCAAATGGTCCCCGGATAATAACCAATCATCCCACCAAATTTCATGCGATTCGGTTTAATACTTTTTGTGTTATGCGAGTAACACGCATACAAATAAATAAATACACGTCGATCAAAACAGAACCTTCCGCATTTTCAATGCGAAGGTAATAAATTAGCGAAGAAGCAGAAAGTCCAATATATGGACTCAATTAACCACAATGCATTGCTACCTCACAAAATGCTTAGGGTCTCACTATTTTTCGAGTTAATTTTGAATGCATACAATATCAACCCTTCATCTGAAACTAGAACGGGCACTCGGTAGAGCGCATACCTTCGCCTATCACAAGATTGGGCATTTAATTATGAACATTTTGGCATTTTGAATACCAATTGGATAAAAATTGACCGTACTATGGTAAAAATAAGATTTTGACCTTTTCATGACCTTGACCGTTGACCCGATTGATCCCAAAATCTAATCAAATGGTCCTCGGATAATAACCAATCATCCCACCAAATTTCATGCGATTCGGTTTAATACTTTTTGTGTTATGCGAGTAATACGTATACAAATAAATAAATGGCGATCAAAACATTACCTTCGCATTTTCAATGCGAAGGTAATGAAACAAGTGCACGCTTGTTTTCTACAATGTATTGAAAAGTGATATTAAGAGAACTAATTAACAATAGGTTGTATGGACAGTTGTCTGACACGTGTCTTTTCCTTCAGCTTTAAAACACTTGAACAAAACCCCATATTGGTCATTAATTCAAGTTATATGCAAATGTTTAAGATGAACCTCAAACTTTGCATCGGCCTCTTTGCATCCCATGCTCCAGTGGGTTGGTTGGGCTGTGGTAAAAACATGGTGTGCTTAAAATACCTTGGAGCTCTCGGATAATGAATCTGTTAAAATAATCCCTGGAATTGGGACAGGCAATAATCCCCGTCCTGCACTACGTCACGCCTGCCTATTGGGAAACAACTAAACAAAACACCTCTTGGGACGAGCCTGGAGGAGGTGAAGGTGAAGTTTCTAGAAGGACTGGTTTTGGGGGGGGGGGGGGGGGGGGGAGCCTTTCTCCTTAACGAGGTGAATAGTGGTCAGAAGAGTTGTGTGTCTGTGGGAGGAAGGAGGGTGTGTCTGCAGGGCCCTGATGCAGCACCAGAGACTTGACAGCTGTGTTTACATGTGAGAACAAACTGTGAAGCAGCAACAACAACAACAAAACACTAGACCCTGATGCGTTCAACGAACATGGGAAATGGCAGCACGAGCTGCATGCAGGTTTTGATCGCAATGATGCCGACACACAGACACACACTGTATCACACACATGTATAGACAAGCGGAACCTACTCGTTTTTCACGCATCTCGTCTCATTGAAGATCTTGTCCAGCTGCATCACCGCCTGTCCGAGGAAGACGTCCAGCCCCATGAGCGCCTGGTGCATCGCGATGAGGACCAGCTCGTTGCTCCCGGCCGGCGGACAGCCGCTCCGCCCGCCGCTCTCCGGCGCGCCGGGCTGCAGCTCGAACGAGCACTCCTCCCTCCACTCGGGCTCGGTGGTCTTCTCCGCCACGCAGGTGGAATATTTCTCCTTCCCCAGCTGGATGATGGTGTACACGTCGCTGGTGCCGTGCTTGCCCTTGCCCCGTAAGCCCCTTCCTCTCAGCACCGTCACCTGGACGTGTGTCGGTAACCATTTCTGGTCCTCCTCTACCGTTAGCGAGGACATGTCCTAGCTCCTCTCACCCCCCACCTCCTCCTCGGTCCGACCGACCGACCTGCCGCGCACACCGCGACGAGGCACCCGGGGGAGAGGTGGTGGTGGTGGTGGTGGCGTCCGCCGCGTCCTCCCTTGCTCCTGGGTGTGCGCAGTCACATCAGCTCCGGGGTCGGTGCCGCATTATGGCCGTCTGTCGCCTCTGCAAAGTTGCCGTGTTTGCCGGTTGTTGTGTGTAGGTGTGAACGCCTGTGTGTGTGTGTGTGTGTGTCCCGGCTGCCGCTCCTCCCCGTGTCTCTCCCGCAGCGGTCTCTGCTCTGCGGCTGCAGCAGCGCGCCGTCCCCCTGCCTCTCTGCCGCTGCCGTGCGGGCCTCTCTGCGGGCAGCGACGTCACGCCTCCTCCTTCTGCGGGACCAGGAAGTTCAGCTCGAGACGCCGGCACGTGCTTCGAGGAGCACGCTGGAATGTTTCAACCGAGCACCGTCCTCTCCTCTCTCAGAATGTACCACTCGACTCTGGCTACAAGGCCTCTGCACTACAACCGAGAATATCATTCCTTTGTGATCCGGTAAAGCCAGGTGAGACTGCCTGAACACATGACACATGTAGGCTTAAATAAACTCTACATGCTTACACATCATTTTTAATAGTGTATTAATACAAATAAATCAGTAAATTATCACATTTAAGTTTCAGGTTTCACACGTTGAACTTCCAACCACATGCTCCATTATTATTCTTATTGTATATGAACCAGAAACTGGTTTAATTTATCAGTTTTTAAGCAAATATTTCAAATATCCTTGCTGAAATACAAGGATATTTGAAATATTTGCTTAAAAACGGATTAATTAAACCAGTTTCTGGTTCATATACAATAAGAATAATAATGGAGCATGTGGTTGGAAGTTCAATGTGTGAAACCTGAAACTTAATTTCAATTTTTTTGTGCTAAAGTGCATATTATTTATAAAATAACCAGCAAAGTAGACAACTAAACTGATTACAAACTGATTAATTAAAACAGTTTCTGGTTCATATACAATAATAATAATGGAGCATGTGGTTGAAAGCTCACAAAGTGTGAAACCTGAATCTTAATTTCTTTTTTCTTGTGCTAAAGTGCATATTATTCATCTCACAGAAACAACATATTATTCTGAGTGACCACTGGTGATAAATGAGGATGATTTGTGATCAAAATCAAGTTTCATTTATTTGGATATAACATGAGTAGTAACTAAGACTTTAACAACTTTTTACCATCCACTTTAGAGGTTAAACTGCCCTTTTTAAAGCCGTTATATTCAATCTATATGTACGATCAATCTTACTTATTTAATATTAACACATCCTCATCGAGTTTATCATATTATGATGTATTATACGAGGCTTTAAGGGGAATCTGTGAAGCCTACAGACCAGAACCATTTTCTTTATTACTATCCAAAGCACCAAAGGTCGTGACATTAAGTCACCCACACCTGACGTATACCGGGGCTGATGAGCACATCCTTTCAGGGATTTCTTTTTGCACCATGGTGTCACTATATTAAAAGATGACACCAACACTATGATAAGCAGATATCAGAATCAGAATCAGAATCAGAATCTGTTTATTGCCAGGAATGTTGACACAAACGAGGAATCTTTTTTTGGCGAAAGGTGCAACATTTGACATGACAAACAACAATCAACGCGACAGCAACAGTGCAAAGTGTGTATTAACTTAAGTATAAGATAAATAAAGATAAACAAATAACGTTAAAGTGTTTAGGTGTGTGTTTCAAGAGACATGTGTGTTTTAAGTTCAAGTGTATGTTACATGTGACGTGTGTTTAAGTTAAAAGTGCATGTTAAAGTGACGTGTGTGGAGGAGGCCTCCAGGAGGGAAGAAGAAGAATATATTGCATTATGTAAAAAAAAAATTTAAAAAAAGTATTCCCCATGAGTCTTGAGTTAAGTCAAATTTGCCATCTTCATGTAACCGAACAGGTTCCTCTCTGCCTTATGTTTGCCGTTTGTTTTAATTGCTTGTAGGAGTGTCCTTGTGGTTGCTTGTGTCATTAATAAAGTTGTTTTAAATTCTGGTTTCTGCTATAGTAGTCCCCCTACCCCCCACCCACCCAAGCCTCCTCCCAGCTGTCATTGTGAAGAAATATAATTTGTTCCCAGTTGAATTGCTTCCTTAAGTCTCCCTGAACTTACTTCACGCTGCTGTGAAAGGCCTCGTACGACCCCGGGGCGTGGGAGGTTACGTCTGGCTGGGCGGACTGGGCCAGTTAGTGTCGCTGCTGGTGTTGGTGATGTGAAGCTGAACTGGTACACAGCTAACATGTGTGAAAAGTCAATAAATGAAGTGAATACTTTGCTTGTGCTGGACGCAAAGTAAAGTTATGTTTATTGACTGGTAAATTAATGGGGTCATTAAATTAGTTCAGAACTACTTTAGTGGTTAATTTACAGGCCTGAATGACGTTCGTTTGGAGGTCTGCCACTTAGCTCAAGGGCACTTCGGCACTGTTGTGAGTTGCTAAATATTTTTTGGATATTCATCAAGCAGCTGTATTTAATTCTGCAAAAATAGTAGAGCATAACATTTTTTTTTTTAAGATGTTAAATAATGGAATATAGATGAAGATAAAGACATTGGATTGGAAAACTAAATTAACGTGAATAAAAAGCTTTTTATAAATGATTTTATTGCAATTTGAGACGTGATCAGATGTTAACTTTATGCTAAAATCAAATTGCACGACACAAACTAGTAATTTAAAGATTAGACCAGTTGTTGGTTGGATATTTAACTTCCGACTGTTGTATAATTGAGTGACGCAGACGTTAGCTTGCTCGCGTTTGACCCAAATAGATTGAAGGTCAACACAGCTGACACCTGACTGATGATGTAAACTGGGGAAATGACGTTAGCTTTCACCAAAGTAACACAATAAGCTATAATAAATAGCGCTAATGTGTATTATGTAGCTAGCTTGCAGTTAGTGTATGGTTAGCTTAGCTTTATATGTTTCGGACAAATGTGATCATCTCAGATATTTCTCACCAGAAAGCGAATGTTTTAATAAATGCTGATTTTCTAACCTTATTTAGAGGTTATTCTCACCAAACTGGTTTCCAGTAGCTCCTCTGTAATACTGGTTCACCCACTGATATGAATAATATTTCTCTACGTCCGATTAGATATAAACCGTGGCGGACAGTAATTAAGTTTGTACTCAATAAAAAGTAAATACTTTCAAGGAATTTTGAGGTATATGGGTATAATTGACTTGAACGTTTCAGTGTTATGTTGCATTATACTTCTACACCCCCTCATTTCAGAGTGACGTGACGTAAATAGATTTGATAAAAAGCATTTCTGAGTTGGGAAGTCGCAGTTCCAGCTTTATGTGTTCATCTGTTCATTAGAAGAGTCGCTTTGTAAAAGTGAATATCATTTCTTTGTTATGCCTTCTGTCCAGCTGCTGCAAAGAGATGAGATTCAAAGACCACAGAAAGTGAAATTGAAGCCAATGTTGTCCACCATTTTGCGTGCGCACCTGAAAGGAGTTGCGTGATTGTCACGGTAAGGTGGGAGGCGCTACGGCCAAATAGGGGCGTGGCTTAGGTATGTGTGAGATGAAACAACTATGGCTGCTCCTTTTAACCCTCCTGTTACCTTTAGGGTCAATTTGACCCCATTCAATGTTTAATGTCGGTGTTCTTTCGGGTCAATTTGACCCCAAGCTGTTTTTCACTGTGTCAAACATATAAGAAATATCAACTTTTTTATATATTTAAAGGGCTATTTAGGTAGTCAACAAACACACATAAAGTACCTCACACTTAAACTTGGAAAACAATATTAATTCTAATAATTTTCTGGAGGTTTTAATTGCTGGGGTCAAATTGACCCCAAGGGTAAAATATGTTAGTAAATGTAAAGGTAACAGGAGGTTAAACATTTAATGGGGTCAAATTGATCCTAAGGTAACAGGAGGGTTAAAACAACAACCCTGGCCTCTGAAGAGATTATTGATGCTGCAATAGCTCAGTTATATAAGAACTGGAGAGTATTTCTGAAATGATGAAAGATGGAACAACAGCAGTCTGGCGTGCCAGATTATCTGTATTGTCTGTATTTAAGCAATGACAGCAATGTGGTGCCCATAATGGATTTAACGAGATTTGAATGGTTCATCATGGACTGGTTATGTAATTGTGACTACAAGTTTACACTCAGTCATACACGCCTTCTCATCCACTAAGCAGCTCTACTACAGCAGGTGTCATGCTCACATCATGCATGCGGACTCCTGCCGCCCATATGAATTACAATTTATGGACCACTTCGTGCTGCAGGAATTTTCTGTCTTTGAGGGTATTTTGACAGACGCACTTGAGATTCTCCACTCAGGTAAGGACAGAGTAAACAGAAGTGGAAAGCAAAGAAAAGGAGGCACTTAACAAACCTTTTTATCCACGAAATCTGAAGTGCAGGGACTTAAATTCCTCCCCACTCCTTCCTTTGTCGTTTCCTTCCGTCGGCAAACCTTCACGATGCTCACCTCTTCTGTCCTCTCACAATCATGAATTATCTTTAGCACAAAGAGAAACAAAGTGCCGATGAATGAGTTTATATGAGAACACTTTATGATTGTAGTATATGCTGATCTGAGTCACACATGTCCAGTATTGTCTCTCTCAGAGTTTAATTGATTCTCACAGTATTCCAGATAACAGGAATCTGTCCATGATGTTTTATTGGAAGTTAATTTCATTGAAGCAGTGAAGAGGTTTGAGAGTAAATTAGTTTTAAGTGGAAGGTGGTGGCAAAGCAACAGTGTGTGATTTATCTGCATTAAAAAACAAAACAAATGCAAGTAATGTGGAGGGAACATGTCTCGGATAAATGGTCCAAAAAAACAGGTTTTTGTGGATTATCTGTGACTTGGAAGATGAAACATAAATATGTTAGCGCTGCCAAGATGGAGTTTTGGCCATGGAAAGGTGATTTTGGCAGAGAGATGAAGCAGGTTTGTTTGGTGGAAGTCCAGGCCGGCGTCATGGTTGTTATCTCCAGAATAGATTCAAACTGCATTAGCAAATAAATGTAAATGTGTTGTTTTCACCTTCCTGTCATCAGTTGGTAAGAAGAAAAATGTGGTTGAGATGTTATTTACGAGGGAATTTAGTTTCGAGATCTTCTGTGCCGCTGAACTGTGATAACTTGCAAAATCCTCGTTGTGACTGTGATGACATCATATCCATCCCTGTGCTGTATCCATGCACATCATAACACAGCGAATGTGCAGGAAAGGCTGACAAGGTTTGCATGAATTATGAGGGCCTACTCAGATTTTCAAAACACATTTAAGAGATTTGATTGACATGTAAAAGAATAACACCCACATTATCTCAAGTCAAGAAAAACATTGTAATCTTCTTAATCTGTGTTCCCCTGCTGCATTCCCACTTCTGTAAAGACAAGCTCTCCAGTCGGCAGCCAGAAGCAGAGAACTCGGGTTGCACAGATACCAGCTGATGCAAACAGCGCCATCTATTGGGCATTTCACGTAAAGACAGTTATTAGTTTGACTTCTGTTTGGCAATGTGGACATTATTCTCTTCAGGGCTTCAAATAACCAGTTCTCATTTTCAGATCAAGATACCTGCGGCTAAAATTTAGGACGTCTATAAATTTAATTGACAAGTAAAATATTATGTAAAAATTGGTAAAACAGCCCACTCAAACTGCGATGGACCAGAATGAAAACTAACCTTTTAATGAAATCACTTTGATCATAATTTATTTATAATATAAGAGGTGTAAAGGAGCATATTCATTAATGTAAAAAGCTGAAATAACTTGGATGTAAAACTGTAGACATTATGTCTTTATTAGAAAGTTAAATCAAATAATGAGAAGATTCAAATTAGTTAATGTCTTAGTGTGTATATAAAAATCCCTTTATCCAAGGCTGGATTACCAACTGGGTAAAGGCAACTGCCCCGACGCCCTAGACCCTCAAGGGGAAAACAACTATTGAAATTGTGTATACATATTTTTTGTCAATTAATAATTAGATTTTTTTGTAAGGAAGCTCTACAATCAGAACATTACATTATTACATTACATGTCATTTAGCAGACGCTTTTATCCAAAGCGACTTACAATAAGTGCATTTCAACCTAGAGTATAAACTAAGAACAACAAGAATACAGGAAGTAACATTTCCTCAACATAGTCGAACTGCAAAAGTACCATAATAAGAGCCATTTAAGTGCCACTGAAGTGCAAATCTGTGTTTTAATCCAGATATAGTCGGAAACATTACTCTTCATTGTAGTGGGAGTTATAAACAATTAAAAATGGATATTATATTCTATATAGTTGTATAATTTCAATTGTGGCTGCTGGTATACAACGCATTGGGTAAAAAAACTTTCTCAATAATAATAATAATTTAGACTTGTATAGCGCTTTTCTAGTACACAAAGACGCTTCACATGGGACAAGAGGCAAACGGAACAAAACAAAAAGAAAGCAGACAAACAAACAGGACGTATGGTAACAATAAGAAAGGAAAGCAAACTGGAGAAGCTGTGGGTCGTATCGGGGGCGAGGGGTTGGCAGGAGAAAGCGAGTTGGGAGAGGTGTGTTTTGAGGGCTTGCTTAAATATTGGTACGGTCAAGATTTGCACGATTGTGATCTTAAAAGAATCCAAAATGTAAAATGCAAAGCTGCTCCTTGCTTTGTTGACATGCCGTGGCCGGCTGCTTCAAGCCGCTCTGCACGTCCCGGTGGTTCCAGCTGAAAATAAAAATAGCTTAGCTGTGCGCCACCGGCTCGCCATCGCCATGCTGAGAGCCGCTGAGAGGCAATCCAAATGCTCCCAATCCTGTCCTTTGGCTCCTTTAAGGCCTCGATCATTTCAGTGTATTGGGCCTCGTGCAATAACCACTCGATTAGTTGTGAATCGATTCAGAATCTTGGAGGAAACTCATCAATAGGACCTGGGGGAGTGGATTAATGTCGGCTGACACATGTATCATGTTCCAGGAAGACAAATAGATCAATATCTGATATGATTACCTTCGCATTGAAAATGCGGAAGGTAATGTTTTGATCGCCGTGTATTTGTATGCGTGTGTGCGTGTTATTCGCATAAGTCAAAAAGTATTAAACCGAATCGCATGAAATTGGGTGGGATGATTGGTTATTATCCGGGGACCATTTGATTAGATTTTGGGATCGATCGGGTCAAAGGTCAAGGTCAAGGTCATGAAAAGGTCAAAATCTTATTTTTACCGTAGCGCGGTCAATTTATATCCAATTGGCATGCAACTAATGCCAAAATGTTCATAATTCAATG
The DNA here is from genome assembly GCF_029220125.1 of Pseudoliparis swirei. Lineage (NCBI taxonomy): Eukaryota > Metazoa > Chordata > Actinopteri > Perciformes > Liparidae > Pseudoliparis > Pseudoliparis swirei. Next base: position 21,974,247 of record NC_079398.1, on the reverse strand, counting down.
CCCAATCTTGTGATATGCGAAAGTATGCGCTCTACCGAGTGCCCGTTCTAGTTCAGATTTGTTTCTCTGGATATGCAGTGGATATCCTCTTGTTATATCATCATATATTCACTTGTGTGTAGACTGGATACATTGCCTCACGTTACTTTGCTTCATACGTTATGTGAAATGTCGTGTTTTGAGAAACGCGTGTTGTGACATTTCCTCCTGCTTTGTGAGGCAATGTGTTCCGTGAAAGTTTATTTTTTTGAGATGTTGTGTTTTGTGAAACGATAAGGTGCCAAACTGCTCATTGTTTCCCGACGCGGGCCAACATGGGGTTTTAAGGCCGCTGAACATCCCTCGGCGTCCTCCAATCACTCGAGAGACAGAACTCGAGAGCTTTAAAGGCATCTAACAGGCTCTAAATGAGTGGCTGAAATGTTTCGCGATATCTTTTCACAAACTAATCTGTCTATTTAAGATATCATCCCCGCCGACCATGAAGACGACAAAGAGATGCCTGAAGAAAGCCTCGCTAAGAGCTCATCAAAGAGAGATTCCTCGTCTATTCTGGGAACCGAGCTGCCAATCATCCCCTCATCAGGCTCGCAGATTCATATCGGAACAGCTGTTACATAACCACAGCTAATCCACCACTTGTAGTACGGACACACACACACACACACAGTCTGGGCGACAACAAGGGCGGGCAGCTGCCTCACACACTCCGAGAGCAACCGATATAGACGAGGCCCTGAGATGGATCCAGTTCAAGCACCGCAGTGCAAATGGCCTACTTAGAGTTTAAACTGAACAATTAGAAACCTAATCAGGGCTCACTCTCTCACCCCCGCTGACCGTAATGAAAGGCTCCCGTCCTCGTACGGGCGACACCGGTTCACGGGGGCCAAAACAGCTGCGATTGCCTGTAAACGGCTCACGTCGGAATACGTCAACACCTGTGGTCAAACTCCACAAGAAGTCGTGAAAAGGGAGGAAGAATTAAGAATGTACTTTTGTCTTCTTAATCTCGTGAACACTGACGACGGAACTTCAAACTAAATCGCGTTCCATCCTCGCCGGTCCTGAGTTGGGTTTCCAGTCCCGCAGTCACGGGTGTTCACGTTTCCCCTCGTTGAACCAGCAGTCTGTGCACGTCTGTCACGCGACGCTCAGCAGCTGCTATTGGGCTCTGAGTACTGGTGATACTGGTGTTACTGGGCTTTATGTGAATCCACATGTTTAGACTGTGTGGAGGGGATCGGGTATCTGCAGGGACCGTAATGAGTTTTTATCTGGACCCAAACAGGAGATCATGGAGAGAGTGACCCAAACTTCTGAGTAAGACGCTCCGTCGTTTCCTTTTACACGGGCCATGAGATGCCAGCAGCTGAAGCCGGGATTCATTTCAGGTGTTTGAGGTTGTTTGGAGAGGTTTTTTTTAATAAAAAATGTATACAGAGATTATCGTATGCTGCAGATTGAATTTCTTCGTGATATTTTGCAGCTGTACATTGAGTCTCCATCTTGTCATTACCTTCGCATTGATAATGCAGAAGGTTATGTTTTGATCGCCGTGTATTTATTTATTTATTTGTATGCGTGTTCCTCGCATAACTCAAAAAGTATTAAACCGAATCGCATGAAATTCGGTGGGATGATTGGTTATTATCCGGGGACCATTTGATTAGATTTTGGGATCGATCGGGTCAAAGGTCAAGGTCAAGGTCATGAAAAGGTCAACATCTTCTTTTTATCCAATTGGCATGCAACTAATGCCAACATGTTCATAATTCAATGCCCAATCTTGTGATATGCGAAGGTATGCGCTCTATCGAGTGCCCGTTTTAGTTAACTGTATTCTTGCTCTGTAGTAAACATGCAGGTATGTTATATTCATATCCCAAACAGTTGAACAGCCTCACATGTGAAGCTTCAACGATGCGACATGTTGTCTGTTTTATGGCCTTTGTGTTGATAATTATTTTCACCTGCTGGTTGGTTATTTAAAGCACAATCAAAACACTGCTGGATCAATCAGGGACACAGGAAGTGCTTTTGGCTGTCAAAATAAAGGCAGCAACGTGTTGTGTAAATGATTGTCATCTGGTAATACAAACATGCATTTAGAGGAGCTTAATAATGCATTTTATGTTCATAAAAGAAAACATTTCATACAGGTACATGATTACGACGATGTTTTTATTCCCATGAGGTATGTATTCAGGAGGTAATGTCATGAGAGACGGTTTGAGGAGTATTTAAATAATAAACCGTGTTGAGTCGTATGAAGGTAAAGGAGTTGTGTTCTTTCTAAACAGCACAGGAGATTAATTCAGTGCCAAAATCCCAAAAGCAGCAGAGAAATGCTGCATTCAGGGGCACTCAGTCAATTTCACAGCTTCCAGGAAGAGGTTGGATGCCATGAGAGGAAGATGTTTGAGTCACTTTCAAAAGCAGAAGAGTGCAAGGAGAATACATGTGCATGAGTTTTAGGTTGTAAAGAATGTATTTTCCAAATAGTTCTGTTTGCATACTGACCACAGTTTAACTTTTACAGGAATACATTAACGAGTTGTGCACATTAGTGGCAACAAATGTATTTGACAGGCAAACTTCACCTTTAACAAGACACTGCATCACATGAGTATTACAATTCCACTATCTTCACATCTTCTAAAAATACTATTCAACATATCTGCTAAATGTTCCCTGATATCGTTTTATCATTAAATTATCTTATCTGGGTTCTATTTTAATTTAACTAAACATTTTAATGCACCATTTATGTATTAGTTTATCTGTATATGTTTGTCGTTGCGCTGCTGCAACACATTAATTTCCCCTCAGGCTCAATCTTATCTCAATGTGTAAATTACATTCATAGATAAAGAATTTGGTCCAAATAACAATTAAATGAATCAGAACTGAGAACAAGAAATATCATCATGCTCAGTGGCTCATAAGAAATGTGAACCTGTCAGTCCTGCACACTGTGTTTTAGACAGGCTGTACCTGGCCACCTATTACATGTGTTTAACATGTGTTGACCTTCATAGGATACTTTACCCATTCAATATTTATACATCTGCACTTTGTATTCATACCGAGGTCCGTCTATCTTCTTGTGAATACACCTGTGTACAAGCACATATGTAACCCTCCTGTTACCTTCAAATTTACATCTTTTACCCCTGGGTCCAATTTGACCCGAGCAATTAAAACGTAGAGAAAATTCTGAGAATTAATATTGTTTCCCAAGTTTAAGCGTGAGGTATGTTTGTGTGTTTGTTGATACCTAAATAGCCCTTTAAATAAATAAAAAAGTTGATATTTCTTATATGTTTGAAAAACAGCCTGGGGGTCGAATTGACCCCAAAGAACACCGATGCCTACAAGTTGTGTTCAGGACATTGAAAACATATCATCATGTGAATTTTATGTTTTTCCCAGTTGTCCCCAATAAATTAGGAAAAGTCATGAAATATGAAGCAAAAAAAATGATGTCAATCATTTATTTAGAGTTAAACATTGAATGAGGTCAAATTGACCCCAAAGGTAACAGGAGGGTAAAAACCGGAGTCGCATAAACTTGTTTGAGTTCACATACTTGGCCAATAAAGGCTTGATTCTGATTCAGGGTATCGGGTAGATTCCGGTGGTTTCCGACGGCCCCTGAACGCAGCGCGTCTCCCGCGGCCTGCGGACGGTTTCCGCGGCGCTCCCGCGAACACTTGCGGTAACAGCTGGCGGAGAGCGGCGTGTTTTCCTTTGCGGGCTCAATAATGCAGTGTTGGTTTAGCAGCTCTGGGGATGTGGGCTCTCCCTTTGTAACGCTTAACCAGCGACTTAGCGGTCTTTGTCCGAGTTATATTTTAATTATCTGCTAAACTGCGGCTGAGGGCCATGTGGGAAAGAGCCGAGCGCTGACCCCGGCAGCTGTCAATCACCAGCAAGGAGGAGGACGCGTCATATGCAGGCAGATACTTCGGATTTCACATAGCAGGAAACCATTTGCAATCTTGGGACCCGAGTGACTCTGTGAATGATGGTTATAGTTTGTTTAATATGGAAGATGAGGATTTCTGATTTCTGATCCATGTTTGTGTTTTTATTTTATTTTAATTTTTTTAATTTCTTTTTCTTCCTTGTTATAGTTTGTTTAATATGGAAGATGAGGATTTCTGATTTATGTTTGTGTTTTTTTATTTATTTATTTATTTTTCTTCCTTGTTATAGTTTGTTTAATATGGAAGATGAGGATTTCTGATTTATGTTTGTGGTTTTTTTTTATGTTACATTTATTTATTTATTTTTCTTCCTTGTCTGATTGTTCGTATAGTTGGTTGTCATGTCTTTTTTTATTTATTCGTTGTTGTTTTTGATTGTCTGGTGTAACTTGTAAAAACTTAAAATAAAATGATTGAAAGAAAGAAGTAAAGCACATTTAATCAGGATTGCATTGTGTTCATCAGGAGTTTCTACTATGATATCAAAGGTAGAAGTATTCCGATATTTTACAAGTAGAACTAGAGTGTAGAAAAAGTACATCACGTGCGTCTAAGTAGAAGTTTAAAGTTTGGAAATACTCAAGTGAAGTACTTGAATAGTGTCCTTGTGTGTACTTTCAATGCGATCAGTATCTGAAGAGGCGATCTAAGATCACGTGGAGAAGAAACGATCAGTTCAATATTAATATGTTTGTATTTGACGCCATCTGTTGGTCGTGAAATGAAAGTGACTCGAGATGACAAAGACACATTTTTTTTCAACTTTCTGAATTTCATTTTAAGAAATGAAAAATATAAAATACCTTTTTATGAATTCAGAAATATACATTTATAGTTTTTTTCTTCAAATGGAACATCTTATCTTGTTTCTTCTTAAAAAACACTTCAAATACACACTAAATCTTTGATATTTCCATTTGGTTAATTTACAGGAGGTCGGATATACAGGATATTAAGATTACGTTTTTTGGAATATAATAGACTGGCAGTCACTTAAAAAAGGTTTTTTTTTAAATTGTGAACTTCCCCCTACTGTATAGTTTCGTTTCAATTCATCACAAATCCAAACACATCAAAATGTGCCAATTATGTTATTATTGTAAGACTTAACATAGATTTGGAAAATAATAAAAGCTTGAAAGATGAAATGTGATGATAAAGATATAGCATCCTTTATGAAGTATATAAAAGCTTGTATGCATATAGTTTATCTTATTTGGGACGAGGTATCTCACTTCTATATGTACTTGATTTGACTTATTATTTATTATTCACAAACACTATTATATTGTAAGTTTCTATTTTATATTCATGATTCTTTACTTCCGTTATTGTGTATTTCCTTTTGTCTTTGTGTGCATTGTGACCGTTATGCACCAAATTCCTTGTGCGGGAAACCTTTTTCTGAAATATTGTACATCCTGTTATAGTCTACTCGTATAACCCTGACATAATAAATGCTCTTTCTTACATATACACCCTGCCTTTACACATCTATAAAACCTAAATGAAATAAAAGTCACAAATTCCTCCCGCCTTTGCTGTGACTTAAAACCTTTCTGCCTCCACAGACGACCAGCGACTAATAGAGATCGAGATGTGAGGGAAACAAAGAGGGGAAGAAATGGTAAATCTCCGTCTCCAGCTCAGAGGAAGCCCTCTCCTGCTGTCTGCTCGTCTGTGGTGAATATTAAGTGACGGCCGGATGATTTGTCCTTGTGTTTGTCCTCTTCTGATACTTCCTCTCTGGGCGTCACATCCCCCATGAAGAGGATAATCTGCTCCCAGCGGGGCTCCTCCCAATGGAGAGCTGAGCAAAAAACACTCAGGCATACGAGCCATTGTCCCTCGAGTCGACACAAACCGTCCGTCCTTTTCCCGCCGTTCCGGAGCTGGCACGTTCTCCTGTATTTAACGTGCCAGCTTGTATACCGCGTGTGAGATTTCATGCTGGTATACAGAACTGGACCTTCATTTGTGGTGTCTATGGATCATAAACAGGTTGTCATACTCAAGCAGACGGGAAAATAACAAGTGAATGGCTTGGTCCTTTGCGGAGGAAGAAAATATGCTTTTAATCATACTTAAACCGCACGGAGACCTTTGTTGTGAGGAGGAAGCCCACTTTACACCAACGGCAGCCTCAATACATCAGAATGCAACGAAATTACATCAAAGATAATCTCATACGCAACATTTTCTGGACTATAAACTCTCAGCTTTCTCTCAAACACGAGAACTAAATGCAACATGTTTACATTTATTCTGCCGAAAAAATGTAAAATAGAGTAAATGTAGGAAACAAATATGCACATTTCATCTTATACAGATGCTTATGATATTTGCACTAGTTTTGCAACCCCAGATAGTTTATGTTTATATCTCCGCATTATTTAAATGTTAATTTCATCTGTCTACTGTTTTGTCTACAACTTATAACCAATAGTACCAGGTCAGGCCTTAAAGTAACATTATGCAACAATTGTACCTTAAAATAACAGCTTGAAAAAAACTGTGCCGCTACAATGACTTTTAATATGACGATTTGCGCCTCCGCCATCGGGGGTCTGTGGGGAAATAACTCCGCTATGTAGGATTCTGGAGCTGCCCGATCCGGGGCGGATGGACTTCGACCTGCTTTCTGACAGTGATTACGCAATGTCATATAGTGCCAGTCCACGCTCGCAGCTCCAGTATAAGGGCGAAGCAAGCGAAGTCTCTTGTCATGAATTACACGTTCCAATGTAAATTATGAATATGTAGCTTTTTGGTGTCAACAATATTGTATTCGATCACACGTACTCCACATTCAAACATTTAGAAAACAACGTATATCGGCTGAAAACGCGATCGGTATTTCATCTAAACTAAATGTGTCATGATCTGGAGTTTGTGTCTAGTTTTGTGTCTTGTTTTGAAGTCCTTGTGTCGTCTGTCTCCCTGTGATTGGCCGCCCTGGCCCTGATTGTTTCCTTCTGTGTGATTGCTGGTCCCGCCCTCATTGTGTCCACCTGTGTCTCGTTCCCCGTTGTCCAATCCTCTCACCTTGCCTGTGTATGTAAACCCTGTTCGTCTCATTCCCAGTGTGGGTTCGTACTGTTTCGTCCGCGTTTTTGTCGTTCCTGTCTGGTCTGGTATTTTTGTAATTAAATAGTTTGTGCAGTAATGTCGGCGTTTGGGTCCTCTCTTGCTGCGACAACCGTGACCACACATGACAGAACGAAGCCACCAATAATGGACCCAGCCTTCAAACCCCAGATTATGGACTCTGCAAGATCCAGTTTCTGCAGTTTCCGCTGCACGGTTCCTGCCTGGCCAGCTTATGCTGATGTTCTTCTTGAGGAGATGTGGGAGTCCCTCCGGGCCCTGCATTCAGTGTTGGCGGTTCCTGTCCCCGATGTTCCAGTCCCCGGTGTTCCGTCACCGGCTCCAGCCCCCGACGTTCCAGTCCCCGGAGTTCCATCACCGGTTCCAGTCCACGATGTTCCGGCTCTAGACCCCGAGGTTCCAGTCCCCGGTGTTCCATCACCGGTTCCAGTCCACGATGTTCCGGTTCCAGTCCCCGGTGTTCCGTCACAGGCTCCAGACCCCGAGGTTCCAGTCCCTGGAGTTCCATCACCGGTTCCAGTCCCCGGTGTTCCGTCACCGGTTCCAGTCCCCGGTGTTCCGTCACCGGTTCCAGTCCACGATGTTCCGGTTCCGGTCCCCGGAGTTCCGCCGCCGCCTCCAGCCCCCGATGTTCTGGTTCTAGTCCCCGGTGTTCCGTCGCCGGTTCCAGCCCCCGATGTTCCGGTTCCGGTGCCCGGTGTTCCGTCGCCGGCTCCTGTCCCCGATGTTCCAGTCCCCGGTGTTCCGCCTCCGTTCCGCCCCATCCCGCCTCCGTCCCGGTCAGTCACAGTTCCCCGTGTACCGTCCCGTCCATCCCCGGTTCCCCGTGAGCCGTCCCGTCCAGCCCCGGTTCCCCATGTCTCGTCGCCTGGTCCTGGTCCCACAGGGACCCCATCCCCAGACCCCGGTACCCCTGGGACTTACTCTCCTGAGCCCGGTCCCCTAGCTCCCCGCCCTTGTCCTCCGGCCCGCCCTCCGGAGCGCGCCCCTTGGCCTGTTTATCGTCCTGCGGCCCGCCCCCCGGACTGCTTCTGCAGCCTTGGACCCTCCTCCGGCTCCCCTCCACCCACCCTTGTGGAACGCTTGGCCGTCTGGAATTCGTCCCTTGAGGGGGGGGGGTACTGTCATGATCTGGAGTTTGTGTCTCGTTTTGTGTCGTCTGTCTCCCTGTGATTGTCTGCCCTGGCCCTGATTGTTTCCTTCAGTGTGATTGCTGGTCCCGCCCTCATTGTGTTCACCTGTGTCTCGTTCCCCGTTGTCCAATCCTCTCACCTTGCCTGTGTATGTAAACCCTGTTCGTCTCATTCCCAGTGTGGCTTCGTACTGTTTGGTCCGCGTTTTTGTCGTTCCTGTCTGGTCTGGTCTGTGATTTTTGTAATTAAATAGTTTGTGCAGTAATGTCGGCGTTTGGGTCCTCTCTTGCTGCGACAACCGTGACCACACAAGACAAAATTTTGTCATTCTTTTGGTTATGTTAGCATTCATCTCCGATATCACAATGAATAAAACTATGCAGTCATATTTATGTAAAATCTTTGAATATTCTTACCTTATCGGTTGACATCATTTCTTGGTTTCTGACTTCGTCTGGTCATCAATACAAGTGTATGCGAGGCTGCATCTATCGTAACTGGGTATTTACAACACTGAAGTAAATGTTAAATACCTCCAAACCTGAAGGGGGCGCTAAAAGGGAAAAACTCCATTATGGGGCTTTAAGCCGCCCTCTTGTATAGCGCTTTATTTACTATAATCTGTATATCCTGTATTTATTATGATACTTTCTGTTGCACTTCTGGTTGGATGCCAAACTGCATTTCGTTGCTCTGTACTTATACATGTGTAATAACAATAAAGGTTAATCTAATCTTTAAAAAAAATTCTTAATAGCACTAGACGCATTAAAAAGGCACTTTATTCTAACAGGTGAGTCTGTTGGCCCGAGAAGATGTCATTTTCTAAGACAGCGTAATGAACCGAAGGAGAAGGAAAGCGCGTGGAGAGCGAGCGGCCTCCCGCGGCCGACCGGGGATTGAACTCACACAGTGGAACAAAAGAGAGGAGAAGATCTAAAGTGGAGCGAGCGGGCCGAGTTCAGCGGGCCGACCGTTTGATGTCCCCGGGGGAACGCAGGAATCATGTAAGCCCCTGTAATTTACTGTTTGGGGTTTCCTGGGTAGGGTTAATTCCCACGAGGACCTTCTCCCAGTGCTTTTATAAAGTCGGGATTTGTAGAGCCGCTCTCGTTGACCCCCTGGAGGTCACGGGGGCAGCGTGACACGGTGCTGCACACACGTCACCAACGGGGAGCAACGGTGACTCGCCACCCGAGCAACCGTTATAAACTAAAGGTCCCTTCTTGGATACAATTGGGAGATTTTTTTTTGTCTTTTTATTTATTATAAATACTGTGAAAGTATTTCTCACAGCGCATATTCGAGCCGTCCGGGTTTCCGCTCGGTCGTGACATCAACAGTTGCCTAAACCCGAGTCAGTTGTTTATTTTTAAAAAGACAACATGCATTATAATTTACACTTTTATTGATCCCACACTGGAGAAATAATTCTGTGCATTTGACCCATTCTTTGTTATTACGGAGCTGTGAGGCACCCGGGCAGCAACTGGGGGTTGAGTGCCTTGCTCAAGGGCACTTCGACATGCAACTAATGGGGAGAGCGGGGATCGAACCGCGTACCTCGTGGTTACAGGACGACCCCTCTCCCCGTGAACTACAGTCGACCCCCAAATGTATGCGTTTACGGATCTTTTTCGGGAAAATTAAGAATAGTTACTTCTTTATTATTCATAGGTACGATACTCTTGTCTCTATTATCTCCCCACATTTCCCATGATCCTCCACGGCCAGGCCCGTCTGTCTCCGTCCCCTGGACTTTGAAAGGGGCATCCGGACGTGACCGAGGAGTCGCGGCGCTTCTTAACCGTCACGGTCAACTGCCGGCTGCAGGAGGAGAGGGAAGGTCAGGATTACGAGGGTCTGTTTGCTCTCGGTGACCTTCAACCTGCCCTCCAAACCGACACAGCGACCGTGGCCGTCAAAGCCCCTTTATGTCCGCTGTGAGAGCGTCCTAATCTCACTCTTCTCGTCTTTGCAGACGTAGAGACGTTTATTTCGGACATTAGCATCAGCAAACAGCAGCATTTGGTCAGATTAATCCTCATCTGTTGCATTTTTTTTATACAATAAAAACACGCTTTTTTGTGTGTTTGCGGATTTCTGACCCAGTGGCTGCTTTTGAGGTCGATATGCATTTCATGAATACAGCGAAGCATGATTTCGCCACGCTCTCTAAAGTCGTTGCATCTCTAAAACAGTTTGCTATCCTTTCGTTACTGTGTGTTATTGTCTTGTAAATTGATGTTTTAATTAATTGTCTCTCAGTACATTTTCGTCAAAAGCGGATTTGCTTCAAATCTATTTTGTTTTGTTTCCTCAAAGTGAAATAACCAAAGAAATCCTGCAAAGCATTTTTCACTTGAACTCACTTAATTGCTCTTCTTCTTTATTTCTCTCTTCTCATCCGTGACACAACAACAAAGAACCTTTTACATTAATCACATAGCAGAAGTAATTGATTTTAAACACTGCAGTCTTAATATTACAGTTCGTTAGATTAAACTTCTGTTCCCCCCTCGATGAAACCAAAAGGTATAAAAGACAAACTTAAAGTCCTGCTGGTTCATGAATATCAATTGGAAAGAGGTTCTGTGGACCTGCGAACAATAATTTCAAGCTAATTATAATTGTCTTCTCCCAGTGTTTGGATTAATTACAGCAGACACAAATAATCCTTCGACAGTTTAGTCATTCATTAACAGCTTGTTCACTCCTATTATCTTATTGTCCTAATTGACTGCAGATGATTCATAATTCCTGCCACACACAGCATGTTCGATGTTTTAGTAAAGATGCTCAATACGTTTCTCGTTCAAGAAAAAAAAATATATATATATATTTTAATACATGTTTTCTGAGTGAATTCGTTTTCTTTATGACATGACTTTAAAATGCACGGAGTGGCCGTGCGTGGAAATATATATTTCCAAATAAAATGGCATTTGTTGACACAGTGAATGTAACCCGTAAACTTACAAGGACATAATTGGCCGTGCGGGGAGCTTAATGCAGCTGGAACGACCACAGAAATGATTGAGCGGACATAAACAGCACTAATCTCCCGGTGAGATGGACTCTAATCTGAATTTGAGCGGTGGCCAGTGTCAAAGCCAAAGGCGTTTGTCCGCGTGCATTCATTGACGGGCTCCCCGAGGTTATTTGTCAACACGACTCGTCCAGCCTCGATAATCTCCCCCACTCGCCTTTAGACTGATTGATAATTGATCCCTGTTCAAACAGGCTCTCTTTGGGCCACAGTTGCCTTTGAATCCCAAACCAGTGATTCCGCCTCCTCCTCTCACAGCGGCCTAATCCCATCAACAAATGGGAATGAGTGTCGTCCTCTGCTGATGTTAACCTCTCACTCTGCCTTTTATCTCACACTGTTTACTGATGAGGGAGCGGACCGGGAGACGAAGGTCTGACACCGACGAGTATTGTTTGTCAGAAGTATTTTGATGCTGTTTTACTTCGTACGATATCATATAAGCGTTTCATTTAGTTTTCTTCCGGTATGTTTGGGGGGCATATATCCTTGTGAAGGTGTAAGAGAAACAGACTTGGAGCAGCGGTGTTGCTGAATGATAGCAAATGTAGCTAACGTTGAGAGTATCGGCGCGATGACTCGTGCGAATGTGAACGGCGGCCATTGCAGCACACGGTCAAGTGGTAATAGGTCGGTCATGCATCTTGATGCAGCTAACTGGAGTTGAGTTATATGCAGCGGCTGGACCGACACCAATAACAAGGAAAACAAACTTGCTGTGTAGATAAAATCAATGTTTTGGATTGTGTCAAAGCCTTTTTTGTAACGCCCTGTTCCATTTCTCCTGTTTTTTATTCCCTTCACCTGCCCTCAGCCACTCCTCTGTCTCCTTGATTGGTTCATTCCCTTCACCTGCCCTCAGCCACTCCTCTGTCTCCTTGATTGGTTAATTCCCTTCACCTGCCCTCAGCCATTCATCTGTCTCCTTGATTGGTTCATTCCCTTCACCTGCCCTCAGCCATTCCTCTGTCTCCTTGATTGGTTAATTCCCTTCACCTGCCCTCAGCCACTCCTGTCTCCTTGATTGGTTAATTCCATTCACCTGCCCTCAGCCATTCCTCTGTCTCCTTGATTGGTTAATTCCCTTCACCTGCCCTCAGCCACTCCTGTCTCCTTGATTGGTTAATTCCCTTCACCTGCTCTCAGCCACTCCTGTCTCCTTGATTGGTTAATTCCCTTCACCTGCTCTCAACCAATCCTGTCTCCTTGATTGGTTAATTCCATTCACCTGCCCTCAGCCATTCCTCTGTCTCCTTGATTGGTTAATTCCCTTCACCTGCCCTCAGCCACTCCTGTCTCCTTGATTGGTTAATTCCCTTCACCTGCTCTCAGCCACTCCTGTCTCCTTGATTGGTTAATTCCCTTCACCTCCTCTCAGCCACTCATGTCTCCTTGATTGGTTAATTCCCTTCACCTGCCCTCAGCCATTCATCTGTCTCCTTGATTGGTTCATTCCCTTCACCTGCCCTCAGCCACTCTTGTCTCCTTGATTGGTTAATTCCCTTCACCTGCCCTCAGCCACTCCTGTCTCCTTGATTGGTTAATTCCCTTCACCTGCCCTCAGCCACTCCTGTCTTCTTGATTGGTTAATTCCCTTCACCTGCCCTCAGCCACTCCTGTCTCCTTGATTGGTTAATTCCCTTCACCTGCCCTCAGCCACTCCTGTCTCCTTGATTGGTTCATTCCCTTCACCTGCTCTCAGCCACTCCTGTCTCCTTGATTGGTTCATTCCCTTCACCTGCTCTCAGCCACTCCTGTCTCCTTGATTGGTTCATTCCCTTCACCTGCTCTCAGCCACTCCTCTGTCTCCCTGATTGTCTCATGCCGTACACCTGTGTTTTCCCCCCTATATATTGTGCCGGTCTTTCCCTCGTCTCCTGTCGGCTTGTTGTCTTCATCTCATTCTCGTAGTGTCTCAGTTTGGCTCATTCTTTGTTCGCATGGTGGTTCTTCGTGTTTTTATGTTTTACCTTTTTCCGAAGTAAAGTGTTTTTTTTGGTTTCACTCAAACCTGGAGTCCAGCCTGTCTCTCTGCACCTGAGCCTCACCCCGCGACAAACCCGGGACATTTTTTGAATAGAGAAACACAGATATGAAGGGTTATGAAGGGACTGGCCGTGTCCGATCCATGACGTGATGCTCACGGAGCAGCAAGTCTCGATGATTTCATTTCATTACTGTGTAGAAATTCAGTCAGTTAACTCATTTTTTTTGGGATCCTCAGATCAAAACACAAAGTATAAATGTTTTGGAGCCTACGCAGTTGTAGCTGCAGGTGATGTAGAATATAGATGCACGTTGTTATAACTCATATTGCATGTATACTTACGCTTGTTGTATTCTGCTCCAACCTTCCTTCACCCTGCTGTGTTAGATTTCTCCTCTTCCTCCGCAGTGAAGAGGAGAGGTCAGTCAGTGATCAGCTCAGGCCCTGAGCAACACTAGTTTTTTTTTGTAATGCGCGACACGGAGAATGACATTTAACTTGTTATTATTTCCCAGAGAAGATTAATGATAAATAGTCCATTATTTTTCCTTAAAAGTGAAAGATAAGACCACAGTCATTTGCCCTAAAGCCAGAGTGCCACCACTATGCAAAATGACAGCCAATTATGGGAGCCTAGTTTGGGATAATGACTTTACAATGAATCTTTTGATTGAAATGTAACTCGGTGGGCCCTGGGCAAAGAGCAAAAAAATAAATAAAGAATGAAGACAAAAGTTACAGAAACAATGAGCACTATATAACTATGTTCATCTCATTTTATAGGTCTCTCTCTCTCTCCCTCTCTCTCTCTCCCTCTCTCTCTCTCCACTCCTCTTTAGAAATAGCTATAGGAGAAAGCAGATATGCATATATTGATGGGAAAATTATTAAGTCGCAGAGGGCTTGCAGCGAACATAAATTAGCATATTCAGGGTAAATATGCAGACTATTTACGATAATAAGACCGGATTATTCAATTCAATGAATGTTAAATAGATGAGGAAATGGTATGTGTCTTATCTAGTCCGAGCTTCTATTCATTTTAATCGCCTCCCAATTGAACTCTTCATTTTTATTCTCTCTGAGTTATTGTTCCCATTCCAGCCGGCGATGGCACCTTTGGGTCCTGGGAGATTTCCGCCGGTCACGTGGTTTAAGTGGCATTCACCTTATTCTCGGCGGAAATGGAGAAAGTCGACGTCACCCCGAGGCCAGCGTCACGATAAGCCCCGTTTCATTATGCACACGGGCCGATGCAGAACAAGATTAGCGGCGCCTCGTGTGCACAAAGGTGGGAACATACATCAGTCATCTAGATTAAATAAGAACGAGCACAGGTCCATAAACAAAACACATTTGCTTTGTTATTGTGTGCAACTTTATTCAGTTGGATTGTGTGTGCGTGTTAATATAATATAGTCTAATAGACATTCTGTTACTGCTCGAGGTGTTTCTTCAGCAATTTCATAAAAAACATCATGGCAGACACATTTGAACTAATTTTTAATCCGCCTACATGTAGAGCTGATTGAATGTCATTTCCAGGTCTCAGAGGGGCGTCATGAGCAAAATGAAGTGTAATGTGGTTGTTATTTCACACTCGATGCACAAACAAGTGATTCAAGGCACACACAGTGGATCAATGAGCGTAATTCGTCAACAAATCCCATTAAACGACCAAAACTAACAACGTGTTCATTCGTCTCTCAACACTTTAAACTCTGTCATGAAGGATAACTTTTTTTTATTTTTTTAAGAAAATATAAAGCTCAATAATTTCTTAAAATAGTGGAGCACTTTAGTTTTTCGCAAACATACTTAAACCAGAAGAAAACACGATATTGTTGGGGACTATTTTCAGCTGCGTATTGATCCACATTTAGTGCTTGAGTATTAATGTCAGCAGGACAGTTTATGTTGGACTGAGTCAGAATGAAGTGCAGTGAGTGTGTTCCTGGTGATGAAGGATCATGAACCAGATGGTTTTAATATTGTTTTGAGAAAAAAAGAATCAGTTGATTTCCATCCATCTGACCACATGGAAATGACCTTTTAGAGGCCTGGAGAGGGTTATGTTATCATTAGTGATGCCAGTGGGGGTGCAGATAGATTTTTAAGATGAACTGACGACCAAAAACACATTAAAGCAACTTTACAATAAATGTGGAAGCAAACATTCATTTGTCAGTGATGGATTGTGTAACTGTAACAAATAATAACAGTTTGAAGTCCTAGCGATGATTTTCAACTCCATGCAAGAACAATACTCCTTTTATTTTGTGACTTTGTCATTTATTTGTTTGTATTACTTGTAACTGAAGGTATTTATCCTAACATTAAGTATATATATATATATATATACAGGACTGTCTCAGAAAATTAGAATATTGTGATAAAGTTCTTTATTTTCTATAATGCAATTAAAAAAACAAAAATGTCATGCATTCTGGATTCATTACAAATCAACTGAAATATTGCAAGCCTTTTATTCTTTTAATATTGCTGATTATGGTTTACAGCTTAAGAAAACTCTAAAATCCTATCTCATAAAATTTTAATATTTCCTCAGACCAAGTAAAAAAAAAGATTTATAACAGCTGAGTGTTTGTCAAGGCTCAGGAAACCCTTGCAGGTGTTTCGAGTTAATTAGACAATTCAAGTGATTTGTTTAATACCCTACTAGTATACTTTTTCATGATATTCTAATATTTAGAGATAGGATATTTGAGTTTTCTTAAGCTGTAAGCCATAATCAGCAATAGATCAGAATAAAAGGCTTGCAATATTTCAGTTGATTTGTAATGAATCCAGAATGCATGACATTTTTGTTTTTTTAATTGCATTACAGAAAATAAAGAACTTCATCACAATATTCTAATTTTCTGAGACAGTCCTGTATATATATATACCTAGCATTATCGTATTAAGAGGTAAAGTGGTAGTGACCCCACCCTCGACAAAACGAATACATAACCAAGGAGCTTTTCTTACCACTGATATGATGACAGTCTGATCTTCGGATCATTTTTGAGGACCACAAAATCCACAAGTCACTGACATAAATATGTCACTATTTAATTCGTATAATACCGGAAACATTTGAATAATTACTATTTAAATAATCTATTGGTGGTAATCATTTCAAATTGAACAACATCACTAACCCTTTTACCACTTCACTTTATGTACTTTATATACACTTGGATATACCATATACACCTTTATTATTTTAATTATTAAATGTAATATGCCCTGCTATTTTATTTTATTTTATTGTATATATTGTAAACATGCTTGGTGCTGTAACAAAGACAATAAAGTAATCTTATCTTATATTATTATTATTATATTATTATTATTATTATTATTATCTTGCCTTTTTTCCAAATTTTCGAGATTAAGTTAGCAAACTTGAAAACGTCAAAATTGGTATATTGGGTTCCATAAAATAAGTCATGTAAAATAGATGTATAAATTATGTCTATTTCATCCAACAGTCAGACAAACTCGATTACAACAGATTTCCATCAATTATCTTTCACAATTCATATATCAAAGTCTCCATCTAGTGGCTGAGGTGCTGTACGACTTTGCTGTTAAGTAACTGCCCTCTGCTGCCCCCTGCTGGTGAGATCACGGTACTGATATCTTCTTGAAAACAAAAGGTCACAAAAAGATTCATGTTATCAGAATGTCAGTAGGAAATACTTTCATCTTGTATGGTAGACATATTATTATTATAGGACAATTAGATACATATACACATTGCTGCACAACTGTACACTTTAAATATACACTTTAATAAGATGACATGTATGTTTGTTTGATTATCATATTTTACTGTACATGTTCATACTTTGGATTAAACTATGTATTTATACTATTGTGTTAGATTTCATTGTTCTGCACCAATCACCAAACCAAATTACCAAATTAAGTGCAAATATACTTGGCAATAAGCTGTCCCAGCTTCTGATTTGAACCATATCACACAATAAAGTAGATGAAAATGTGTAATAAAAAACCTTGTTTTTGTATTTCTATTCTGCTGCATGTTGTAATTGCTCCAGGATACCAAATATTAAGATAGGAGTGGACAGCCTCTGGTTGCGGTGTAGGTTCTGTGTTTCCTCCCTCTGGCACTAGGTGGCGCTCTTCTGTTGGTATTTACTTTGTCAACGACATGAAGCCAAAGGAAACCTCACAGCGTTCTGACTGCAGAGGATTCACAACCTTCATATGAAAATGTTTTGTTTTTTTAAACCCTTAAACTCTCTGATATGATGAGCTTTTATTTTGAAAATCATAGTAGCCTAGTATTTAAAGGAAAATTGTATTTTTACAAATGTATATTATTATAAAAAATTGTTATTATTATTGTTATATATTAAATACAGTTAAATATGACATTTTCTTTCCTAAAAAAGGTACGGCAGTATATTATGCTATATAGAACATTTTATTGAACAGTTTGTCCGACAACTGTGACAAACATACATTTAAGATTTTTATTAAAACACACACAAAAACACACACAAATTACCCCCGCACACACACAACCACTCACTACTAATATTCAGCCTTCATCCCATTCATGGTGTCAAACGTCTCTTTTGAGATGCACCAGGCTTTCAAGTATCTTTAATGTCAACCCAACCACGTCGTCATTACACCCTCAGAGAAAATGCACCGAGAGTGGGATATTAAAGCGTGAAAGAAACACAGAGGTCGATCGGTCAAACACAGACTGGACTTTCCACCCATTTGTGTGGGAGACGAGCGTCGGTGTGCGTGTCGTCGAGTCGTGTTACGTTGTCTACATGTTACTCGGTTCACGTCGGCCTACTTATATGAAACCCATTCATGGTGGTCGTCCTCGACCTAAGTGGCATTGGTGCCTAAACCTACGCGTTAATGTTTGAATCGAGGCGTCTGGGCAGAGCAGAAGCAAATTCTACATCCTGGTCAAACGGTGACATTTCAATGTCCGGGTCACGTGACGCCCTGGGGCCCAAAAGCTGCAGTGGAGCATCATATCCTGACACGCTGGGCTACTTAGTTAGAAAGAGACGCCACGGGGTTCGTTGAAAAGAAAACAGTTATTACATATAGGTATACATTTTTAAGCTTTGAATTTGGTTGAATGTTGTTGGCGTTCATTTTTCTAATTGTAATTTTTCATTTTTCATTTGTCTGTTGTATCCATTCGGCCACCCTGCATTGTATTCCACTGCACACACACTCACATTGTTTGAACACGTGACAAATTAATCCTTTTGATCTTTATTTCTGAATCTTAAATGTTGCAGCTGGTGGTGTGGGAAATCATTACCTTCGCATTGAAAATGCGGAAGGTTATGTTTTGATCGCCGTGTATTTATTTATTTGTATGCGTGTTATTCGCATAAGTAAAAAAGTATTCAACCGAATCGCATGAAATTTGGTGGGATGATTGGTTATTATCCGGGGACCATTTGATTAGATTTTGGGATCGATCAGGTCAAAGGTCAAGGTCATGAAAAGGTCAAAATCTTCTTGAATCGCATGAAATTTGGTGGGATGATTGGTTATTATCCGGGGACCATTTGATTAGATTTTGGGATCGATCGGGTCAAAGATCATGGTCAAGGTCATGAAAAGGTCAACATCTTCTTTTGACCATAGCACGGTCAATTTATATCCAATTGGCATGCAACTAATGCCAAAATGTTCATAATTCAATGCCCAATCTTGTGATATGCGAAGGTATGCGCTCTACCGAGTGCCCATTCTAGTTTATTTATGCTTTGGGTTGTTTAAACAATGACCATAAATCATAGCGTTTAAACTAATCAGACTTTTTCATATTCTGTTCTGAAAAGGGACTAAAGATTTAAAATGTGAAGTGAGGTATAATATTTCCCTCTGGAGTGTAAAGTAGCATTAAAATGTTAAGCATGCATGTAAAATAAAATAGTCTGATAGCTGCAGTCGAGTGCTTCGTTCCTTCCACCGCGGTTTGTTTTTCATTTCTTTCATCGGTCGCGGGGGCAGACAGCAGGAAGGCTCAGCGGGCAGCGGCATGTCGAGGGGTCATTAGTCTGCATTCAAAAGAGGAAACAATTAACCAATCATTGAAAAGCAGTTGATGGAAGTAATATACATGAATCATATAATATATACAGTGTCTACTGATTACATGTTTTCAGTTGCGTATGTCTTTGCTTTTTATGTATTTACGATTTAAGAAGAAAAGAAAATAGAAAAGCCTCCATCTGCTCCCACCCACATGCACTATTTTAAAAAAAGGAAAAAATCCTGACATTAATTATTTGCTATTTTGCAGGCGGGAGTCTGCCCTTTTGCTAAAGGGAGTCATTTATTATCTCTTTGCATGAAGCCTGAAACAAAACAAATCGAACGGTAAAGATATTTTTTAGATCGCAAATCTAAAAAAAAACACATTTATTCCCACGAGCAGGAAAAAATGAAAACTATGAAGAGAGGAAGGACGGGGGTCATTATGCTGACCGAAGCATGAAGACGTGTGTCACAAGCAGCTTTGCAAATCAAGGGGTTTCCATCCATAGGTTGTCATGGTAACTGTCAGTCTTTGCCACCGATGGGAGCAACTGGGTGACAGCAGCCGTCGCTCTCCGGCCTCAGCTGTGTTTTGATGGCGGTGTGCGACTTGAAAGCAGTCAGTTTTCATATAAAACAAGGTCGCCGCATTAACCACAAATTGCTAATCGCTTCTACATTTCTGAGCAATAACATCAATAACAACGCGGTTCATGTCTGCGGTTACCTGGGGAAACCCTTCTGCCTTTGATGTATCTGAATGAGGCTAATGGCAACAACACAAAACTGCATTTGTTTTCTTTGATCCTGTAAAAGCTTTTCTGCATCAAGGGATTTGAGACCCGAATGCACCACGGCGAGGTCCGCTTTACAGGGTGGATGCATCCCTGTGGTCGCAAGAGTACTCTTTGTTTCTACTGTGGAATATCTCCGAAGGGAACATTACTGGACTTTATATAGACTCTTACGTAGCTCTGGGTTTTTGTTTGTGTCTACCCCCCCCCCCCCCTCTCCTCTCCCCCCTCTCTAGCATATTCTTCTTCCCGGTTGTTTTGTCCTTCTCTGGCCTCGTAAAGCCTCGGGGGGAATGCGAGGGATCCCACTCTCACACAATACAGATTCAGTCTCGGCAGAGATGACAAAAAGCAACTCATGGGCATTTGCTCTCGTTCCTCAGCGGGTCTGGGTGGTTTCCCAAGAAAAAGACCTAAGTAGCACACAATACACGTATAGGCGCATGCACGTGATTCAGAAAGAAGTCTCTTTCATTCTCCCGAGACCCCGCGGAGGAACTGTTCTGTTCCAGGATGAGACTGGCTCACTTACTAAACTGACACACGGCAGAAAATGTAAAGAACATTAATGCAACTTTTGATTGATAATGGCTGTCATGATTGACAAAATGACAAAACCTCATCTTCTTCAAGTAATTTGAGGCCCCTCTATATCACAAATAGAGTTGTTGAATAGATTGTGATTTGTTTCATTCAATCTCAAACTATCTTATAGCGAGACCACGACTGCGCTAGTGGCTCAGGGAGACCGTCTTGGTCAGGAGTTATCCTCTGGGCACCATGAATGGCTATAAAATTGTAACCAATCCATCAAATAGTCGATAAGACATTTGAGCTCGGGCTAACGTTGTGGACAACCTAAAAGACCAACACGCCGCTATAGTTCTCTTTTGTTTTTAGCTTTGTGTGTTTTTAATGTGTGAGCCTCCATGATGCATGTCTTGTTAGTACTTGAAAATGTCTAAGGGTCTTCTGAACGATGATACTACTTGTAACAGTTTAGCTCCACACCTTCCTTTTTGTATTAGTGGTGTTCATCCTGTCTCTCTAACTATCACGTCATTCCAGATCCTGCTTCCCACCTCGTCAGTCCAGCTCCCTTCAGCTGCCTCTGGTCACTCCCTCGTTAGTCCCTCATCACCTTCACCTGGTCCTCATGCCCGTCTCACCTGTTGCTCATTCCCTCGTTAGTCCCTCATCACCTTCACCTGGTCCTCATGCCCGTCTCACCTGTTGCCCATTCCCTCGTTAGTCCCTCATTACCTTCACCTGGTCCTCATGCCCGTCTCACCTGTTGCCCATTCCCTCGTTAGTCCCTCATTACCTTCACCTGGTCCTCATGCCCGTCTCACCTGTTGCTCATTCCCTCGTTAGTCCCTCATTACCTTCACCTGGTCCTCACGCCCGTCTCACCTGTTGCCCATTCCCTCGTTAGTCCCTCATTACCTTCACCTGGTCCTCATGCCCGTCTCACCTGTTGCCCATTCCCTCGTTAGTCCCTCATCACCTTCACCTGGTCCTCATGCCCGTCTCACCTGTTGCCCATTCCCTCGTTAGTCCCTCATTACCTTCACCTGGTCCTCATGCCCGTCTCACCTGTTGCCCATTCCCTCGTTAGTCCCTCATTACCTTCACCTGGTCCTCACGCCCGTCTCACCTGTTGCTCATTCCCTCGTTAGTCCCTCATTACCTTCACCTGGTCCTCATGCCCGTCTCACCTGTTGCCCATTCCCTCGTTAGTCCCTCATTACCTTCACCTGGTCCTCATGCCCGTCTCACCTGTTGCTCATTCCCTCGTTAGTCCCTCATCACCTTCACCTGGTCCTCATGACCGTCTCACCTGTTGCTCACTCCCTCGTTAGTCCCTCATTACCTTCACCTGGTCCTCATGCCCGTCTCACCTGTTGCTCATTCCCTCGTTAGTCCCTCATTACCTTCACCTGGTCCTCATGCCCGTCTCACCTGTTGCCCATTCCCTCGTTAGTCCCTCATCACCTTCACCTGGTCCTCATGCCCGTCTCACCTGTTGCTCATTCCCTCGTTAGTCCCTCATTACCTTCACCTGGTCCTCATGCCCGTCTCACCTGTTGCTCATTCCCTCGTTAGTCCCTCATTACCTTCACCTGGTCCTCATGCCCGTCTCACCTGTTGCCCATTCCCTCGTTAGTCCCTCATCACCTTCACCTGGTCCTCATGCCCGTCTCACCTGTTGCTCATTCCCTCGTTAGTCCCTCATCACCTTCACCTGGTCCTCACGCCCGTCTCACCTGTTGCTCATTCCCTCGTTAGTCCCTCATTACCTTCACCTGGTCCTCATGCCCGTCTCACCTGTTGCCCATTCCCTCGTTAGTCCCTCATCACCTTCACCTGGTCCTCATGCCCGTCTCACCTGTTGCTCATTCCCTCGTTAGTCCCTCATCACCTTCACCTGGTCCTCACGCCCGTCTCACCTGTTGCTCATTCCCTCGTTAGTCCCTCATTACCTTCACCTGGTCCTCATGCCCGTCTCACCTGTTGCTCATTCCCTCGTTAGTCCCTCATCACCTTCACCTGGTCCTCATGCCCGTCTCACCTGTTGCTCATTCCCTCGTTAGTCCCTCATCACCTTCACCTGGTCCTCATGCCCGTCTCACCTGTTGCTCATTCCCTCGTTAGTCCCTGTCTACTCAGGTTCCCTCACTTGTCCTCTGACAGATTGTCTTGTGTTTTCGTGCCAAGTTCTCCAGCGTTATTCGTGTATATTCCTGACCTGCCTACTCTGACCTCTGATTCCCTTTTTGGACTTGTCTGCTTCTCGGACTGATCTCCCGAGTTTTGACCCAGCCTGTTTTCAACTAAAGACGTTCATCTTTGTTACTCCTGTCTGAGTCGTGCTTTTGGGTCCACTCTAATAGCTCCGTGACACTACTTATAAATATTAATATTCTCACTCTATTCATTGTTTGTGGGGAACGAACACAGGACAGTCAAAGAATAAGTGGAAAAAGATCAAAACTTTAATGTCGTCAGATATCACAGTTTTACAAAAGATTCACAACTCTATCGTTGAACGCTCCTCTTACCGGGTTTTACTTACATAATATCCAACTTTTTTGAACAAATACGTAAAGAGATAATAATGTCACTATCTCGACAACTATTAGAAGGGTTGTGACCATTTTTCTTTTACAGATATTCATGATCCTCACACGATAAATCCTGATGACTTCTCTGATCCGCTGACTTGGCCAACACTTTGATCTATCTTTTTTAATTTGCGATAATCCCAATTTTCAAGTCTAAATATGTCTTTATATGATTTCTATTGGTTTTATGGTTATTGTTTTGAATGGTTCATCATATTGTTTTAAAACATTATTCCTAGTGTTATAGTTTTCTGCTAAACTTAGCTTCTCATTGTGTTCAGTGAGACTAAAATGACTATTATGAATCTAGAAATATGTTGCAGGTGGGGACGCTGGAATATTACAAGTGGATCCCTGTCTTATGAAATGCTGAATTGAGTGTTACATTTGTGTTACACGTATAGAAACTAAACCAGTGGGAACTGAACATTAATTATATTCTTATCCTAACAAAGTCCATAACATAAATTATCTCTGATTGCTGCATGCTGCTCTGGCAGCATCCCTGCATGTGCTATTATCCCTCTAAATATCACCGGAGCCTTTTCCCCCTCTGCAATCCCAGCGTTGCTATTATTCATTCATTACATCTGAAGCTCCAGAGTCGCTTTAATGCCTCTCTATCCGTCCATATATCTTGCACTACTTCATGATGCCTCACATCTTCCTAACCCCATACTGTGATGGTGGCTCTGGTCTCCTAGCAACCAACTCTCTTAGAGGAGGTGACAGCATTTGAGTGGGCACCCTCACCTCTCCACGTACAACCCCCTCACCCTTCCTCCCTTTTATTATCCGGATGCTCTTCAAGTCAAGTAAACACACCTCACAGTCTGCTTCATGCACCATGAAAGACTGATAATGAGCCTTAATTGCCACTTCGTTTTTTTACTTCAACCGTAAATATTTGAATGTGTGAATACCTCTAACACATTACGTTTCATTAACATGTATTTGTGATACTGAATTAACGTAATCCACATTAAATACAGTTTGGTATTCAATGTCATTAAAATTAAAATTCAGTGTTTCCTCTATATCAGTCACATTCATTAGGTCACAGCAAGCCGTGAACACAGTGTCGTGTGCCGCATCGATCCCTCGTGTTATTTATTCAAAACAAATCCTTGCAAGGCGGTACATATATAGGTTTTTATTCAGGGAAAAGAGATAAGGTATCAGATATTCAACAGCAGATTCCCAGAGTTTCAAAATCGGTTTATTAGAAGGGAACATTATTTTGGATCCTTGCTTTTTGTTTGGTAATAATGACGTTATAAATGTCGGAATTCCATTATTACGTATATTCTCACCAGTTTTCCTACTTTCTGCAGTAAATAAATGTTGAGAAGTCCAACGCACATGTTTTCCAGAAGGTTGAGCAGAGCAACAGTTCACTGGAGAGGTGTCATGTTGGACTTTTCCCAATATGTGAGCCAATAAAGCCCCACCAATAGGGACGTTTGAAATAAATATGTCATTTTAAACATAAGCATGTCGAATGAACAGCAAAAGAGCAAGTTTGATGTTATTCCTTTAATTGCGTTGTGAAAGAACTGTGTTTAAAATGTGTAGTTGATGATTTTACATTGGAAAAATAAACTGGACACAAGAGACATTGTTATTAAATGACCTCTGACACATTGTGTATATCAGCTGATAGATCACAAGGATGATTTGGTGCCAACCCTAAAGTTGCTCTTAAAAACGTCTTGTAACTGATCTATAGAGCCGTAGTAACAGACTTATACCAGTGGTGTTGTTTATTCTTCTCAGTTTGACCTCTGGAAGGTTGATGGTTGGCCTTGACTGAAACTCTTTCAGTTTGCATATAGTTATGGAAATGTGAGGCATCACTTGTTCTGATGATGTTCATATATTGAGATGGCATTAAGACTATTTCAAATGTATTAAAGAGACATGTGTCCCTAATGAGTTTAAAGACATTACAATGTTTTGCAGCATGATATGATGATTTAAACACTTTGCATATGCACAGATTATTGCCATACATTCCTTACCAGTGCCTTCAGTCAAGGTCACATCGTGTTTTCCATTTGAACCTAAAGAGATAACGAACAGATATCCAGAGGAGTCAGATAATTGTGGCACTTTGACATATTTCTGACACGCCACACCAGCCGGGATCCCTCCGAGGTATAAAAAAAAAAAAAATGTAAATCGCATCACGCTGGCTGCAGCCTGGAGCCACACTGATAGAAAATGACGTGGTGGTTGACGATGCTAAATGGCAGCACTTGAAATAGCCTACCTGCCAGCCTGCTCACCCACTTGCTGATACGATCACGACCCCGTCAGCAGCGTCTCAGCAGCGCGGCGCCCTGGACAGCTCCTCCTGCCTTCTGCTCCTCCAGGATCTGACATCTGTGGAATCCGAAAGAAAACCAAAACATTTACTTTCCTTTATTGACTGCACATTTTTTTTGTCTTCTTCCCCCCCAACTTCGAGGAGCTCGAACTTTAACGTCTCTCGGGAGGAGATGGATATTGATCGACCAGCAAATGTTTCCTTTTTTGATTTCGTCGGAGGAGTTCAACTTCTCCAGGGGGAGGAGACCAGGACGGCCATACCTGTCCTCCTCATCGGGATCTGCGTGTCCGGGGCGGTTGGGAATTTGCTCGTTTTGCTGATTTTCATCCGTGACTTTGGAAACGGAAAGGGCTCCGAGGTGAAAACGCTCCTCGCCTCTCTGGCCTCCACGGACTTGCTGATCCTGCTGCTGTGCGCCCCAGTGCGCGCCGTCACCTACTACAAGCAGACCTGGACCCTGGGGAGTTTTGTCTGCAGCACCACGGACTGGTTCCAGCACTCGTGCGTAATTGCAAAAACTTTAATCCTTGCAGTCACTACCAGAGCCAAACACACGCTGGTGCCCAGCACCGCCGCGGGGCCCCTCCACAGCCCGACGTGGATCCACGGAGCCCTGGCGTTCATTTGGATTGTGTCGATGATGTTTCCGATCCCTCAGATGCTTTTCGCTTCTCTGGTGCCGCATGGCCGCGACACTATTTGCGTCTCTGAGATGCCGAAGTGCGCGTCCGACTTCATGAGTGTTTTCTACAAGGTGTATCCAACTGCGTCCTTTGTGGTGCCCGTCATCTTCACACTTGCCTACTACACGAACGCGCTGCACACCGCGGTGAACCACGCACCCAGCCCGCAGCACCAGAGCAAAGTTACCCTGGTGCTGCTGTGTCTCAGCGGCGCCCTCGGGCTCATGCTGCTGCCGGAGTGGGGGACGTTCACGTGGATCAGGCTGGGGCACAACCAACCTCCCGTGGGTTTGATCATCTTCTCGCAGATCCTCCTTTACGCATGCAGCTCCCTCTCTCCGGTGATCTTGATGACCATGTATGACGACGTGCGCCAAGGTCTGATCACCATCTGGTTCCTCGCCACCTGCAGAAAGCGGATCCGCCACGTCAAGTGTCCGAAGACGGAGGGGAACGCAGCAGAAGTCGGAGCCAACGCCGTCGTCGACGCGGTTTCGGAGGAGCAGGAGAAGACCATCCCGGACGTGGAGCACTTTTGGACAGGGCGCAGGAATACGCACGTCGAGGAGGAGCAGGATCCGGTTCCGTGGGAGAGAGAGGAGAAGATGTTGTAGTGAATCAGATTTGAAAGTGTCATTTGTATTGTTTCATTTATTTTCTAGCAGAAGAGTTCAACTTGTTCTGATGTGTGTTGACCCACAGTGCAGACCCTCGTTCAACGGCTGTTTGCTGTCGTGAGCTTAATTAGATGTAACATAAAGTTATACACTGTCGTGTTTTTTGATGTAACACATGTTTATATCTATTTTGAATATGTTCTTGTCTCCAGCATCGCTGCACTGTCAAGTAGAACACCTTTATTAGAGGAGGTGTGTACCTATAACACGGAGCCAATGTAAATATCCAGGACACTCACGCACCGAGGAGTGAGTTGTGATTGTACGTGTGGTGCATAACATATTAAAACATTCACAAATATGGACTGCTGTGTTTTTTTTCTTCTTCTCCAAAGGCTATACAATCCTCCAGTCTCCCTTAATCACGGATCAAATACAGTTCGACCATCAAATCTCTTCATTTAATTCAGAAGAGATGATATGGAGAGATCATTTCTCTTTAATAAAATCACAACTAATCCAGCTGCATGTTTTAGGTCAATCATATCATTTCAGTGAAAGCGACATTTTGCCCGTTTTAGTAAGTGGTGTCACAGCTGGTCAGTGTAGATGTCTTTATTCTTCCTCAGACTGCAGTCTCAGTCACTAACAGTCGAGTTGCCATCAAAGTGCATCGTGCAGGATCATTTTCACAGTTTAGATGTTAAAGTACCTCCAGGAAGTTGGACTTTAGTGACGTTTAACCCATCATGCATTAGCAGTGGTGGAGAAAGTACTCAGATCAGTACAAATACTACAGCGCAGAAATACTCTGTATAAATTCTGCATTCATAATGATATTGAAGTAAAAGTCCCAAAGTATTACGATCAGAATATACTTAAGTTAACAAAAGTAGGACTCGTTATGCAGAATGGCATCAATCCTGGATTGCATGCACCGAGATGTAAAAGTATAAAGTATAGCAACAAAATAGAAATACTACGGTACAAGTATCTCAAAATAGTACTATAGCTAGTAAATTACATAATATATATGTTTAAAGCTCAGTGGTCATTTTCAAATTAAGCATCTGTCAATTATAACTTCTCCAATGATAAATACATGTATCTGCGTACAACACCATGTGTTATAACACCTTTATAAAATATGTATACTGCTTAGATAGGGTCAGTTAAATTAAAGTGTTTATTTCAGTGTTTTAAATACATTAATAAACACCTTAAAATATCATATCTGCTTACAACTATATGTTAAAGTGTTATTAAGGATTTATTATATGTTAATAAATAGCTTGTAGCTGATGAATGGATTGAAGTAGTGTGTCACATTGTTTGTATTCAACTATTACAATGCAATAAAGGCACAATACAAATAAATAAAAGAAAACATAAAGTGATATAAATGTCTCTGAGTCTTCACTGAAGTTTAGTTTGAGTTAATTTCAATATATTGTGTTAAACAGTGTATTCTCAGTTTTACACAGTGAAAATGAGAAGCCGGGGACAACCCATTGTTTCCGGATCTATAAATAGCTTTGGTCATATAAATGTAATAGGATGGTCAGCTGTACAGCTCCAGCCCACATGACCTGCGTTAACAGTCTAACCTTTCAGCGGTTGTGAAAAGAAACCTGCTTTTAGTCGTCTGTGTGTTTACGAGTAAAGCAGCGGCCGCCTGTGATGGAATCTCTTCGTGACGCCTTTCATGACAGGACTTTCGGAACCGATAAAAGGACCCTGGCTCCATTGGAGACACCGGGATCTGGAATCCCTCATCGCTGTGGCATCCGGATCGATAAACCGCCTCGGAAAGAGGTTGTGTGCAGTGCCTTAGACGGCGCTTGTTGTAGTTGATTACCCATTGCACTGAGCATACGGATTTCCCGGGGGGCACATTTGGTCCTACTTCCTAGCCTGTGGCTCGACGCCCCAGCAGATTTGACATTTTAGTCTACCCGAGTGAAAAGAAAGGTAAGAGGTCAAAGAGAAAGAGAAACAAAACAAGCCTATAAAGCTCTTCATCATGATTGTGCTCCGGCGTATAATGTATTCATTGACAATGAACCGTGTCTCCAAATGTCTCCAAATGTCTGCCCTTGGGTCACTTGGTTTTTCATTGTTATTGTTCATTGTATTTCTAAAGCACCCCATCAGATCAGAAACTGAACAACAGACATCTTTCTTGCTATTTCCCTCATGTATTACTGTCGCTCGCTCAAATCAAAGATTTATGGTGTACAGCGTGGCCATTTTCCACCACACCGCCTCATGTGTTATATGTTTGGTATTGGTGATTTAATGAAGATTTATTAAAGGCGTTAGTTCAATTCAATTCAGTTTATTTGTATAGCCCATTTTCACAAATTACAAATTTATCTCAGAATGCTTTACAATCTGTACATATAGACATCTCTGACCTTTGACCTCACATCGGATTAGGAACAACTCCCAAACAACCCTTCACGGGGAAAAAGGGAAGAAACCTTCAGGAGAGCAACAGAGGAGGATCCCTCTCCAGGATGGACAGGTGTAATAGATGTCATGTGTACATAAGGACAGATTAGAGTTAAAACACATTCAATGAATATGACAGTTCTCCAGAAGAATCCAGGATCTTGGCTAAAAATGGTCAATTCATTGGCAAAAGTGAAATGTACGTTACTGTGTACTTTTCTCCGCTGCTGTTGGTGTTCTGCTGCCTTTATCAGGTTAAAACCCCAATAAAAAATCCAACCTCGGACCCTGAAGGAGTCAGTGCATATGCCAGCTATCCAGGATCCAGATCAGACACGTCAGGCTGACACAACCTGTGTGACCCACGGGATCTGAGACAACGTCTCGTTTGGTGATTCCTCCTCCACGTCGCTGAACAACGCCGCTCACAAAACTCTCACCGTCACACGGTGTGTCCAACTCTTTGCAACGTTGGTCTGATGTGTAATGTTCTCAGAGGTGCAAAAACAGGACCCAAGAGCACGACTCCAAAGTTCAGGGCAATCAAAAGGGTTTATTTAAACATGGGAAGTCCCCAACAATTCTAAGAAAACAAAGTATAACTTAAAGTTGCTGCTGAGCAGGAAACTAAGATCGGGTTTAGAAAAAACAGAAAATCACAGCTATGCTGGGAAAAAGACTTGATCAAAGTACAAACAAAATCACAACTAGAACGGGCACTCGGTAGAGCGCATACCTTCACATATCACAAGATTGGGCATTGAATTATGAACATTTTGGCATTAGTTGCATGCCAATTGGATAAAAATTGACCGTGCTATGGTAAAAAGAAGATTTGGACCTTTTCATGACCTTGACCTTTGACCTGATCGATCCCAAAATCTAATCAAATGGTCCCGGGATAATAACCAATCACCCACCGAATTTCATGCGATTCGGTTTAATACTTGTGTTATGCGAATAACACGCATACAAATTTAAAAAAAAGAATAAATAAATAAATACACAGCGATCAAAACATAACCTTCCGCATTTTCAATGCGAAGGTAACTATGCTGAAAACTGCAAACCAGGACAAAAGACTACACTAACATGAACAACAATTACTTAGACTAGACGGATCAGGACGAGACTTGAGACAAGACGATCTGACACAAGACACAGGTAGACACCGGCTTAAATACATGAGGAAATGGGGAACAGGTGGACACAATCAAGGGTGGAGCAGACAATCACACGAACGAGGAAACACCGGGGCAGGAAATAAAGTTTCTGAAACGAGAGAGGACAGTTACTACAAAATAAAAGCGGACATGGAAAACAGGACTAAAACCTCAAACTTAACATAACCGACGAGACATGACAGTTGTGCAGTGGAGCCACGATGCTTGGTTCACTTAAAAAGAAATTAAACCGCCTCTGGGGGAGAAAGTCTATAAGGCCCCATTTCTACTCTCCACATGAGAGAGCTCCCTTTAATGGGCACATGTTTAATGAAAGACATCTCATGCATCATTCATACAGACAGCTAGCTTCTTCACGTTTGGGTTCAGGGTTAGTCGTCTCTGCTGAAGACTGAACTGACGAACTTTAACCAAGATCTGAACTCGCATGAAGTGAAAAAGCGGTCATGTTGGATCGGCAGAGGGAATTAAAACAAGTTGTGACTTGAGTCTTCTCTTTTGATGCCACTTTTCTACTTGTACTCTTATTTTCCATACGTATTATTTTACAAAATACATGGAAAGGTTTCAAATTATTAAACTACATAACATTTCAAGTAATTTTTTGGGAAAAGATGCAAATTATTTCATCGTTCCAGCTTCTTAAATGTGAAGATTTGCTACTTTTTCTTTTAATAATTATAATCTTTTCAGTGTGTTTGAAATAATGTTGAATGTCAATATTTTCACTTTCTACAACTCAAATAATCAGTCGACTAATGGAGAAAATAATCCGCAGATTAATCCACATTGAAAAGAAGTCAATAGTCAAAATGAGCTCCACCTAAATCAACTACATCAGCAAAATCCTACTTTTACATTCATGCATCAGAAATAATTATCTAATGATATAATATATAATAGTACATTTTTACTTGTAATGCTTTATATATATTGAACCAATACTGAAGCCTGAGTTGGAATGACTGTGTGGTGCTAGATGAGATGCTTGTACATTATGACTCCATGTTTTTCTTTCTGTAGTTTGAAAGCTGAAGGCCTCTGAAAACATAACCGTCCTGCTCTTTTATTGAGATGTAGCTGGTGTTTTTTCTCCCCACTCAACCGTGATGGATTGTTGATGTTGCCTCAGGCCCTCGCGGTGGCTTTATTTGTAGCCACCGTCTCGCAAAGAAATTATTGCAAGATATGAAAAGGTCTGAAGCAGACTTGAGATGAAATGGGACTCTCTAATAGTTTCAGCAAGAGCTGCGAGGAGGCTTAGAAGATGCTTTACCACATAAAGATGGTTTTGTGTTCTCATATTCTCTTGTTTTCTGCCTTGCCGCTCCAATGTCTAGACTCCCATCCAAATCGGAGTTTTCATCAAATATAAATTAAAAATAACAACTATTTTTCCATCCAAGCACATCTTTGTTTTCCCACATTTGCTTTTCTAAGCACAGACTGTCTCTCCTGAACGTCGTCTGGCAGTGCCACGCTTTACATTTAGTTCAGTATAGTTAGAAAATAAACAAAAGAAGTTGAATAATAATGTAGAAAAATGATAAAGGTTAGATGTGCCACCTGAGCTGCAGAAACAATAAAAGGGAATGCATGGAAGGAGATAGTAATCATAATATACATCCTTTTTTGATCCCAGTGGGGAGATTTTTCTCTGCATTTGACCCATCCTTAATGATGAGCGGTGGGCTGCAGCGAAGCCCCCCGGGAGCCACTGGGGTTCAGTGTGTTGCTCAAGGACACTTCAACATGCAACTATAACTCTGAGGATGGAACCGGGTACCTTGTGGTACGGGACCGTTCTCCCCACTGAGCTGCAGCCGATGTCACAGGCGAGTACGGCCCACGTGGTTTTATCGACTGGAGATCTCTGAGATGTGCACAGGTGAGCAGCAACCACACTTTTTAATGGAAATGTTTTGTTTTGAGGTTAAAAACTGAAAGCGTTACTCCAGTAATTTAGAAGAATTTAAGATCAATATGAAAATATCAGCGGCTTAAAGATCCAGATGTTTAGTGCTGAATATGGGTCAAGCGGCAAAACCCTTTTGGTTTGAAAACTGAGGGAGATTGACATCCAATCAACAAGAGTAATGGAGGTGTTAAATCTCTTTCCATTGGTCACATTACCCACATAAACTGCCAATTGTCAAACAGAATATATAAATACAAATAATCTGCTAAAGAATCAGATTTGTGTCGAGCACAAAGGCAAAAACATTGTGATCCGGGGTTTTTCCTCTTTGCGTCATAACTCATGAGAGATGTATAGTTTTCTTTCTTGAGGCAATGCATTCAACATGAATAATGCAAAGTATTTACAGGCACGTTTGCAGGATAAAGAACATTTTATCATTGAAAAAAAGATAACTTTACATGGCAGCAGAGCACTCCTGACCTGTGATATAATGAACTATAACAGCCTGCCTGATGTCATTTTCCTTCCCATAACTCTCATGATTCAGATCACATGGGACCCTGTTCATGTTTTTAACTTGCTTCTTGCGTTAAATAAGATTATTGTCACACAAAAGATGGATGTCCTGTTGATGCCCATCAGTGGACGCTCGTTTTATTCAGCAGATGTTTTTATAAATACACACTGCTGACTCAGCGAGTGAGGAAGTGGCGCCACCTTGTGTTTAGAGATGGGCATAAGCCATGTCGCCACTCTGGTGCTATAAACTCGTGTTTTAGCCATCATTTAAACTCATTAACTTGTGTTTTTATTATTCAGCAGATCTTTAGACTACAGCTGACCTGTTTGTTGCCTCACTTATTGATTTCCTCCTTTACTCAGTCTACACTCCCAATTACACACCTTTCCCTTAATCACATCAATACAATTAATCTTATCTTGTTTCCATCGTAAAGTTAATAAAGAACCACGCAGAAGGTTTTCAGTAATAAGGGGTTTTCCTGGTTGAGAATGGAAAGCAGACAATTACAAGACAAAACTAGAACGGGCACTCGGTAGAGCGCATACCTTCGCCGAAACCTTTTCATGACCTTGACCTTGAGCTTTGACCCAATCGATCCCAAAATCTAATCAAATGGTCCCCGGATAATAACCAATCATCCCACTAAATTTCATGCGATTCGGTTTAATACTTTTTGAGTTATGCGAATAACACGCATACAAATAAATACACAGCGATCAAAACATAACCTTCCGCATTCTCGAATGCGAAGGTAATAAATGGTGATATTAAAGAAAGGACTATAATAATATAACATAGCTGAAACACACAACAAATGTTTTAGGAGATGGTCAAACTTAATATTTTGGCCCTGTCTTCTACTGGAATAAATGCCAGTATCGTGTTTATGTTTTTCTCTCACAGGTTCCAAAGGCAGCCGTGGGGATGTTTACGCAGAGAACCCAAGTATGGATTAATGCTGAGGTTAGGAGTAAATACAAATAAATAAATAAACAAATGATGCCACTGAGGTCGCATTGATGTTTCATGCAGATTAATCATGATTAAAGGAGGATTAGTACACTTTTTATTACATTACATTACATGTCATTTAGCAGACGCTTTTATATGTGCTGCATACTAAAATATGCATGTATAATGATAATAGCTATAATGTAATAATATGAGTGATAGTGAGATATCACATTAACTGAAGTATTGTCCTAAAGGGAGGTTTCAATGTAATGCTACTTTATACTTCACGACACTATAGTTGTTTGCTGAAAAAGGTGTGTTTCTGATTAAATCAAATGTAGTTATCACATAAATGTAGTTAAGAAGAAAGTACACTATTTCTCTCTAATTGCAATGTTCATATACCTTCTGTTTCATAAATATACCATGTATTCCCCTCCCCTTTGTGCTTGTGTGTGTGTGTGTGTGTGTGTGTGCATGTGAAGAGATTGGGATCAGGGATTAGAAACAGATGTAAAACAGAAGTCTAGATCCAATCTAATGCTGCTGCCATCCCAGCACAGGAGATAGAACGTCACGAATAAGAACGCCCCGCCTTCTTTATAGCCTCACATCAATACCATTGGCCCACGAGTTGATTGACGGCGCTCTCGTCCAATGGGAATGGAGGACAGGGATCCGGGAAGAACCGCTGCGCAGATGTGCGTGAGGAACACCGCGCAGGTTTTAGTGAGAGCAGGAACAGCTTCTGACGTGGAGTCACGAACTGCTGAGGCACCAAAACACGAAAGGTGAGCGCTATACCATGTGGCATTACGACAATGTATTCTCTATTACACGTGTTATATATCATACACTCGGTGTTTCTTTGAGTGTTGTTTGAGTAGTTGAGTCAACTCTGGAAACAGCAGCGAGATCAGCTCGGCCGTGTCGTATTTATTCATTGAACTAAAGTAGCTGACTTTTTAATGCTAATTCATGTTCTTTATAAGATA
This sequence comes from Pseudoliparis swirei, assembly GCF_029220125.1. NCBI lineage: Eukaryota > Metazoa > Chordata > Actinopteri > Perciformes > Liparidae > Pseudoliparis > Pseudoliparis swirei. The sequence continues at coordinate 21,939,336 of NC_079398.1, read as the reverse complement.
TTTCAATATGTTTACGGGCAGTTGAGTTGTTTTTGTTGTTCCTACGCAGCCTGTTTTTGTCTTCCAAACAAGCAATTGTTTTTTACCAAAAAGAGGATTTAAAAGTATTTTTTACAATACATTTTTATATTTTACAGGCATTTATCAGTCTTTATTGTCCTTGTGTGTGTGTGTGTGTGTGTGTGTGTCAGCTAAACCTCGGCCTCTTGAGGGCTAATGATACAGTGAGGAAGACTTTGCTCTTTGGTTTGAGCCTCTGACATGTGTTCCTGACTGCTGCTGCCCCATATTTACACGAAACTGGAAGGCCCTGCTCGATTTGAGGAGGCCAGTGATGACAGATAATCCTGAGAACCCCCCCCCCCTCCCCCTCCCACACCTTACTTCACTTGACTGTTTAGATAGAAACAAAGTGAAGGATTTAAATTGTATTCAATACAAAAAAAAGGTGCACTCAGGCTTTATACTTGTCCCTGGCTCAGCCATGGGAATGTGTGGGTGTGAATGGAGTGAGACCGTAATGCTGCACATTTGAAGTTTATATATTAAACTGAAGTCTGGAGGTGATTAATCAGTGACTAGTCTGGGCCCGTTCACCTTCTTCGTATGCCAGACAAGTGCAACCTTTGAATAAAAGAGTGTTGTCATCCCCAGAAGTGTTGCACGTAAACTGTAACAAACGTGAACATTTTCTTTTTTTCCTCCAAAACCGCAGGATGTTTAATTTTCACTTTCAGTTTCAGTTTCACTTCCACTGAGTAAAAAGTCCAGAATAAGGAAGTCTGTGAGATAACGATCCAGTTGCCCCAATGGAGAAACTATATTTCAAAAATATGTTCATCAATCTTTATTCTCTCTGTGTTTTGGTCCTCTTTCATAGATGTCGTTTGTGAGTGACAAGCTGTACAATGGATACTTGAAGCCGAAAATGGGGGCCATTGTGAGCACGGTGAAAGTGAGAGAAATAATGATCCACCTGCCCTGCTTGACTCTTCACGACAGGGTGAGTTTCACTCGGTTTCAAGCTCTATGGCTGGGATTTGCTTCACATACACTACTGTTCAAAAGTTTGGGGTCATCCAGACAATTTTGTGTCTTCTATGAAAACTCACTTTTATTTATCAAATGAATTGAAAATTGAATAGAAAATATAGTTAACACATTGACAAGGTTAGAAATAATGATTAATATTTGAAGTATTAATTTTGTTCTTCAAACTTCAAGCTCAAAGGAAGGCCAGTTGTATAGCTTATATCACCAGCATAACTGTTTTCAGCTGTGCTAACATAATTGCACAAGGGTTTTCTAATCAGATATTAGTCTTCTAAGGCGATTAGCAAACACAATGTACCATTAGAACACTGGAGTGATCGTTGATGGAAATGGGCCTCTATACACCTCTGGAGATATTTCATTAGAAACCAGACGTTTCCACCTAGAATAGTCATTTACCACATTAACAATGTATACTGGGTATTTTTTATTAATGTTATCTTTATTGAAAAAACAGTGCTTTTCTTTGAAAAATAAAGACATTTCTAAGTGACCCCAAACTTTTGAACGGTAGTGTATATTAAAAAGGGCCTTGTAATAACAGAAGCGTGAGTCCTCTTTGATCCGTCTCATCCCTGTTCAGTGATTGGCAGCTGCGTTACAGACTCCTCGCCTCTGGCGGTTTTTTATGGCGTGGTGGAATCTTGAAAAGAACATTATGAGCTTTTAAAAGGAGGCAGAGGAACCTGCTTTTGTTCAGTTTATTGTTCTCATGTTTTTCTCATGTCAGGTATAGTGACACATAGTACATGTTGAAAAAATTGCCAACTGCAGCTTTAAGAATACAAGTATAAGCAGGGATGACGCAGCTCTGTTAGCATTAGTGCCCGACCAATACTGGTTTATTTTGGCTAATATTTATATATACTATTGAAAGTCTAGAAATAATATCTGCCAACATTTTGTCTAAACATAATGTTTATTATTACCACTGATGACATTTTGAACAATCAAACTGACTGAAAATCATCAACAGCACTAACAACAAACTGATGAATTCAGCTCTGGGTTTTTTTTATAAAATGTAATTTTAGGAAACCATAGAGGCAAAAAGAGAAACTTCTGGGAACTTCAACGGCATGGTGCTTCTTCTGGATTGTCTGAGGAGAAGAGAAAGGTGGCCGGAGCAGTTCATCAACGCACTGGAGGCGTGTGAGCACACGACTCTGGCAGCAGAGATCAGGGCAGAATACGACTCTCTGAGAGGCGTCAACAGTAAGTCTTCAGGTCAAGTACCTCGCACTGTGTATTTTTCTCTTTTGATGAAAAAATATTAAGCACTACCTCAAACTAATTCCATCAAAACACTTTTGAGGGTTCCTGTGATAGAAGTAGTAAATAAGATAATAATGAATACAGTATTTACATATACACATATAACGATATACAAATGTTACTCCCACATGAATACATACACATATAGGACATATATCACATATTTTCATAGAATTTCAAATATAAAAAACAATACATTTACATGTATACATACGCCAATAGGACATATTATATATATACATATTATATATACATATATATATAATATGTCCTATTGGCGTATGTATACATGTAAATTTATTGTTTTTTATATATATTATATATATATATACATATTATATATATATATATAATATGTCCTATTGGTGTATGTATACATGTAAATGTATTGTTTTTTATAGTTTTTAAAATATTTTTATTATATTATATATATATATATATATACTAGATCTTAATGACAATATAAAAACAATAAATCCACATAAATAGATACATGTATACAGCACATGTCTACTTTTCCTATGAACTTGAGAGCGGTTTTTTTCTGCCGTTGGAAGCTCCAGTAAATGAGTAAATGATAACTGAACTACTGCATGGTTACAGTCAGCCAGCCCCTCAGGAGCTTCAGTCACATGTATTCAAAATGTATTTAAGTGACAACGTTGTTGGCTTCGCCCTAGATTCCCACCCCGGCTCCGCTCCAACGACTGTGGTCAGCGCACACGTCCATCCTGCACCACCCGCCTGTCCTCTGGCCGTCCCAGAGAGTGGAGCCAGCAGTCAGGCTGCTCCTCCAGAGCTGGACGCCCGGGCCTCACCACCTCCGGAAACCTCCGTGCAGCCACAAGTCCCCGAGGCTATTTCTCCCCCCAAGCCGGTCCCTGAGTCAACTCCGGTTGAAGTGGCGGCCCGTCCATCAGCACCTCCCCTGGCGTCCCCTGACAGCGCACACACTCCGGCGACTACAAGCCCAGCGCCTCAGAGGGAGATCACCTTCCAGCAGGAGCCGGAAGAGAACTCTGAATCCGACATCCAGGATATCTCCGGTGGTGACGGGGTGACCCCTGATCGGGAGAGCGCGGACAACGGCGAGGTATCGATTGACCCCGTGAGCGAACCTCAACCGACCCCGAGTGCGACGGACACTCCACCTCGCCCGGATCTCCTCCAAACAACGATGACCTCCACAGAGGTCAGGCCGCCACAGAGTCCCTCTCCCACCCAGATGAACTCGGATGTCCTCACGGTGACCCCAGAGAAGCCTCCGGTCCAGGACACCACGCCTCCAGCTGTTGTCCTGAAGCCTGAAGAGACTCCTGAACATCCGTCCACACAGGTGAAGACCAAAATATGTTCATTTTACGACTTCATCACGCATGAATTCATGAATTTTACCTGGTGAAGGTCTGAGGACTGAGACGTTATTACTACCATAGAAAACATATTATAATTGTTTTGTTTCACCTGAAGTTTTTATCAATAAGATAAGGGAAGACTTGTTACAACTAAGTGTCTCCTTTAATTTATTTCCTACATTTCCTCAAATGAACACTGATATTCATAATGTAGATGTGTTGCATTCTGGTGTGTTTTGCGTCTCTGGGTGGAATGTGTATTTCTTTATCTTCTGAAACAACCAACCACCATTTTAATTTTCCTCAAGTTCCATCACGTTGTTTCGATCAGGAAAGACACCTATTGAACAACAAAAGGTGCGTTCACACCAAAAGCGAAACAATTTTTTCGCGCGACCGAATCCCATGAAAAGTCAACGTACAGACGCGTGTGGCTGCGATAGACGCGATATTTTCCCGGGCGGCGCGTTTGGGGCGACGCGTTTCCAGCGGCGCAATTTTCGTCCCGAGTTGAAATATTTCCACTTTGAGGCGTCATCTCGCAACTCGGGCCAATCGGCTCTTGAGTTCTCTCTCGTAGCGCTGGAAGCGGAAGTCTTTCAGACGTAACAGTGACTTCATCGGTGAAAGTGACCGAGCTGAGTGAGCCTACGGGTGATGTCATCAACCCAAACACGAGGGCGTCAGTGTGTGGGACGTCCACAACAAGTATAAAGCAGAACTAGTGGTGAGTTATTCTGGTGGATGGAGGAGATGATAACGGTCTCTACGGAGACGAGACACGGAGATAAGCCCCGCCCCTCGCGGAGCGTCTCGACGCTCATGGCGAGAACACGGTGAACGGTCAAGCGAGTAAACTCACGCGTTTTGGGCGACGCAAAAAATAGTTTCGCTTTTGGTGTGAACGCACCTTGAGATGCACCACTTCACAAAAACGTGTTCAACTATTATCTGAACAGTATTGAAGCTTTCGTAATGTACGTACCTGAGAGAGGAAAAACACGACACCAGCTTCCTTTTTAAAAAACTAAACTTGCCATGATTTGTTTGCAGGTTGTTGAAAGCAGCCCGCAGACGGAAACCTCCCCCCCCCTGCCGGGTTCTGCTGCTATCGACGCCTCTCTCTGCGACGACGGCGACGTGTGTCTGAGCAAGCCCAGCCAACTCGTCAGCATCCAACCTCAAAACAACGGCGGCGCCGCCGCCCCTGCAGCCGGCGCCGCCGTGCAGCCTTACTCCGGTGACAGCGGTCGTCTGGAATTGAGCGATTCTGCGCCGGACGCCGTGACCTTCGCCCGACCTCCCGCGCGCTCCGCCTTCAGCTCCACCGCGGTGAGTACATCGTCCGCACTGCCGTGCCAGGAGAGCGGCATTTCTCTGAACCACAATGAACCGGAGGAAAACCACTACGAGTCCCCTCGTCAGAGTCTGGAGACGCAGCGGGTGATGACCCACGTGGTGCACGTGGCCGAGGAGGCGTCCATCCTCGACCTCGACGGCCAGAGCCCAGAACGAGCCGCGTCTCGTCACGGCGAAGCGGCCGAGGAGAGCGTGAACACCCCCTGCAGCGAGGACCGCCCCCCCTATGAGCCCGCGCCCGCTGATATTTCGACAAAGTCTGATTCAGAGAAGACGACGACTGCTTGCACCCTGTCAGCCAATAGAAAGTACATTCTGACAGCTGCAGCAGTGGGCGCCTGTGCGCTGCTGTTGGCGAGGAGGTTTAGGAATTAAGGGGATTTAATACCCGTTTTAACCCTCCTGTTACCTTCACATTTACTAACATATTTTGCCCTCGGGGTCAATTTGACCCCAGCAATTAAAACCTCCAGAAAAATATTAGAATTAATATTGTTTCCCAAGTTTAAGTGTGAGGTACTTTATGTTTGTTTGTTGACCACCTAAATAGCCCTTTAAATATATAAAAAAGTTGATATTTCTTATATGTTTGACACAGTGAAAAACAGCCTGGGGTCAAATTGACCCCGTAGAACACCGACGTTAAACATTGAATGGGGTCAAATTGACCCTAAAGGTAACAGGAGGGTTAAATGAAGTGCAAATTAGGCTATGAAAAGAGGATCTTTAGGTGATGGTGCCTTATTGTCGTCACTGGAAAGGCGAGAGGCAGCTGTTTAATAATTAGCGATAGTAATACGAGCTGATTTGCCAGACCTTTGATCATGTCATTAATTTCAAGTATTTTGTGAAGTCGCATTATGTTTTATTATTTTGAATGTAGAATGACGTTTGCCGTCGTGAGCAAAAACCCAAACTACCCTTCTTATTTTAGTTATGGAACTTCATGGAACTGGGGTTGAGATCTCAGGTCATTTATGCACTTGCTGCATAAATATGTGGTGTGTTATGATACACTTAAGCTGCGTATTAGTGATATAAATGTTTGTATGTTCACTTGTCTGATAAGCACTTTTAAGATAAGACTGTTGTCTGTCATCCAGTAAAGATTAGTGTACAAAGGACCTGCATTTTACTGGATGTGGACTGTGGGAGAAAGAGTATCCAGCATCACACTGTAAATGATGGCCAGTGCACTGTCTGTATTTATTTTAGGGCTGTCAGCGTTAACGCGTTAATCTATGCGATTAATTTGACCGCGTTAACGTACTAAAATATTTTCACGCAATTAACGCAACTTTGTTTACTTCCGGTGTGCGTTGACACTGTTTCCATTTTTAAAACAATTATTTCTCCGCGAAAATAAGAAGCAGAAATCAGTTTAACTCGTGGATGAATCAGTCGGGTTTCCTCCTGCTCCTCCTTCCTCCCGTCTCCCCCTCTGAGACACAGAGGAACCGAGGGGCGACGTGTCGGGTGACGCGGCGCGAAAAGAACTCGTCACACGAAACCTTCACCGTGATTTATCAATCCGTTTGTCCGTCAACATTTAGCGAAAAAAACAACCAATGAACACTCAGTAAATCACAAAGGACCGACCCACCACACAGGTGAAGCTCATTAGCAGCCTGTCAGTCAGAGAACCAGAGAACACGGCGCAAGGACAATGTGTTTCAATATATATAGAGCTGAGATTGTTCTGGAATGTTTGATGTATGCACGTTAACATGTGTCATATGCAAAAGCCTTTAAAAGGTGAATTTACATTTTTTTGTAAAATGGAGAACATGAGCCCAGCCCCCAGAGGGTTAACGTGACATATGTGAATGTCAGTCAGTTCCCAAGGCCACTGGTTCTGCTGTTCAATGTTAAAGATGACAGGACCAATGGGGTCTCAATCTACTTCTTTTTTTTTTTACTAATCTGGATGTTTCACTGAAGAAACAATTTATCATCCACAATATTAAATACCTCGCTGGCACTTTATAGGTAGGAGCCTCTTTGAAAACACAGCTCTGTGTGAAGTTTTGTCTTTAAAAAGAAGGAAAAAAAACTTTTAATCGCGATTAATGAATTTCAAAATGTGCGATTAATTAGTAAATTTTTTTTAATCGATTGACAGCCCTAATTTATTTATATTTGTATATATTATATAGGTATTTTAAGATAAACGGATGTATCAGAAATGTACCAACGCATTACCTTTTTAAAGAATCAGTCAGCTAAACACTGCATCATTTAATAGCATACCAGTAAAACCATGGCACAGATATCTTCTCCGTAGCTTCATATTGAACTGGGTTTTGCAATAGTAATTTCTGTGGTTATTGTTAAATTCTTCTGTTTTGATGTTTGAAAAGTTTGTTCTTCTTTTTAAATAGAAGCACGTTTGAGAATTCATGTTCTGTAATATGCCATTTATTTGCATTGTCAACATAATAAATGTCAGAAAAGACCAAGGATATTATGGGACAATCAAATGTCAAAATGTTGAGTCACTGTCTCTAGCTATGGACTTGACATCCTATAAACAAAAGAATAAATCCTTTATTAAGTGTGCAATGTTTATTTCCCTGCAGAGCAATCATAGGTGTACGGTGCATTTTATAGTGTTTATGGATTATTTGGGAGTAGCTGGATCATTATTTTGCTATTTTGCATCCTGAAAACAAGATTATTTCCATTTGAATGCTATTTTGTAAATTAAATATCCATTGCCCGAGCATTATAAATATATCCTTTTCTTCGGATTAAAAAAAAAATGTCATGACATGTTTAAGGTTTATCAATATGTATTGTTTAAGCTATAATAAATACATAACATATAGGATCCGGTGGAATGTACTGTAGCTATTCTTTATTTAAGATGTTTGTTTAATGATTATAAAAGTGTGCTTGTATTTACTTAAGAAAAAATGGGACATCAGCCTCTTTTTATAAACCTTTTTCTGACGGATGGGTTCGCATTCTGATTGGTCCTGGAGTCCTTCAATCAACGACTGGCCCCGCCCCCCAGGCTTGACAGCGAACATAAAACGGACATATACGCCGACCGTTAGCGACACAGCCACTTAGCTGGCTAATTAGCTCGTAGACCGTTGGACTTTACTGTCCACACAAATCATCTTTCTACATTTTTTTATTTCATCATAACCTGTAGCATGTACGTCGTGAGTTAGTTAGTAAAATGGCGTGCATGGGCCACCAACGCGAGGATGAAAATATCGACGAAGACCTGACGCCCACGAAGCAGCCGCGGAACGAGACCGACGATGAGGCAGCCGCGCCCGCAGGAAGAGACGCATCCGAGCGGCGGAGCTCCAACTCGACGCCGAGGCATCGGAGCGACTCAGTGAAGAAAACAAGGCCGCGTAGGTGTTAACCGATTCCAGCATCGGGCTCAGGGTATTTGCTGGGAAATGTCTGCACAATTTTAAAAGGCGTTCCCCACAAAATATATATAGTAGTGGAAATAAACATTAGGAAAGATCCTATCATGAGTGGCATCAATTTCTCAAGATAAATTCGGATTATCTGTATATTGGGCTCGGGTTTTTGCTAAAGCTGATAAATCATTTAAGGTATTGGTATTACAATGTAATATCGGTTAGCTGTAATGGCAGAACATAGCCAGGATCTATTTTGCAACAAGATGGCGTTCTCGGTACACACTGTACTTCTGCTTCTGATGTTATTGAGACGTCAGCTCTATTGTCCTCACTGTCACTAAGCGTTTCAACCTTAAATATATCATATTATGCTATTTTTAATATATATATATAGATAGTGATTTAATGTAAATGTAATTTTTTTGACACATATAATCTCCCATATTGCAGCCTTTCCCTGGTTTGGGATGGACATTGGAGGCACCCTTGTGAAGCTGGTGTACTTTGAGCCCAAAGACATCACAGCAGAGGAGGAGCAAGAAGAGGTGGAGAACCTGAAGAGCATCCGGCACTACCTGACCTCCAACACCGCCTACGGGAAGACGGGCATCAGAGACGTGCACCTGGAGCTGCAGGACCTGACGCTGTGCGGCAGAACGGGCAACCTGCATTTCATCCGCTTCCCCACGCATGACCTGCCGGCCTTCCTGCAGATGGGCCGCAACAAGCACTTCTCCAGCCTCCACACCACCCTCTGCGCCACAGGAGGGGGGGCGTACAAGTTTGAGTCTGATTTCCGCACGGTGGGTCTGCGATTCTCCTCTTCTTCTTTTTTTTCCCAGGCTTGATGATGAAGATTGTCAGGAAGGAAAGAGCAGACTTGAGTTGTGAAGTATAACCTATTTATAGCATGTGATGTAATGTGAACAGGACAGACGGGGATGGAGAACACTTGAAATCCACATTTTAAAGATGCAGCAATACTGACGGTGTCTACAAGGACAACTAGAACGGGCACTCGGTAGAGCGCATACCTTCGCATATCACAAGATTGGGCATTGAATTATGAACATGTTGGCATTAGTTGCATGTCAATTAGATAAAAATTGACCCGCTGTGGTAAAAAGAAGATTTTGACCCTGTCATGACCTTGACCTTTGACCCGATTTATCCCAAAATCTAATCAAATGGTCCCCGGATAATAACCAATCATCCCACCAAATTTCATGCGATTTGGTTTAATACTTTTTGACTTATGCGAGTAACGCGCATACAAATAAATAAATAAATACACGGCGATCAAAACATAACCTTCCGCATTTTCAATGCGAAGGTAACAATGACATGCATGTCCTAGAAACTGAAGCAAATACTTTTTTTCACACGCATTTAACATATTTCTCTCCTTCTGGACCATGAGGAAAAATATCCGTTAATCAATCTGGACGAATTATACAGTGACTGCAATGAGATAAATAAGGACTGTTGCACTAAAGTGCTTTATTGTTACTAAACTGTATTTTACCTCCTAATATATGGCAAGAAGAAATCTGTTAGTGTAAAACTGTTATTCTTCTTTTTAGCAATACAATTTGAGATTCTTAACCCCCTGCTTTCCCCCCCTTCCCCCGGGTTTCCCGCCTCTGTTCTCCTGACCACATCCCCTCAGTAACGTTATCCTTGTTCTCTTTCCGTACCGCCCCAAAAAAAGATGGCGGACCTACAGCTCCACAAGCTGGATGAGCTGGACTGTTTGATTCGAGGGGTGATGTACATCGACTCGGTGGTGTCCAGCGGACCCTCAGAGTGCTACTACTTTGAAAACCCCACTGACCCTGACCTCTGCGTCCAGAAGCCCTACACACTGGAGAACCCCTACCCTCTGCTGCTGGTCAACATAGGGTCTGGGGTCAGCATCCTGGCCGTTTACTCTGAGAGCAACTACAAACGAGTGACCGGGACCAGGTAATTATCAGGGATCTGCTCTGGTCACAAGATGGTGGACTGTAAGTCAAATACCACGTTATGTTTTTCTGAATATTTAATTTATGTTCTCGGTGAGTCAGGCCTTTGTCTGCCACAGATGAAAGATTGAAAAAAAAAAATTTGGAGGTCAGATAATATTCTCCAGTCTTGAAAGAACGAGCAAAAGAAAACGACAAAACTTTATTTATTCAACGACGTATTGGATGTTTATCACTGTCTCCATTGTGTCTCCATTGTGTCTCCCTTGTGCCTCCATTGTGTCTCCCTTGTGCCTCCATTGTGCCTCCATTGTGTCTTCCTTGTGCCTCCATTGTGTCTCCATTGTGCCTCCATTGTGTCTCCCTTGTGCCTCCATTGTGTCTCCCTTGTGCCTCCATTGTGTCTCCATTGTGCCTCCATTGTGTCTCCCTTGTGCCTCCATTGTGTCTCCCTTGTGTCTCCATTGTGCCTCCATTGTGTCTCCCTTGTGCCTCCATTGTGTCTCCCTTGTGCCTCCATTGTGTCTCCCTTGTGCCTCCATTGTGTCTCCCTTGTGTCTCCCTTGTGTCTCTCTTATGCCTCCCTTGTGTCTCCATTGTGTCTCCCTTGTGCCTCCCTTGTGTCTCCCTTGTGCCTCCATTGTGCCTCCATTGTGTCTCCCTTGTGTCTCCATTGTGCCTCCATTGTGTCTCCCTTGTGTCTCCATTGTGTCTCCCTTGTGCCTCCATTGTGTCTCCCTTGTGTCTCCATTGTGTCTCCATTGTGTCTCCATTGTGCCTCCATTGTGTCTCCCTTGTGCCTCCATTGTGTCTCCATTGTGTCTCTCTTATGCCTCCATTGTGCCTCCCTTGTGTCTCCCTTGTGCCTCCATTGTGTCTCCCTTGTGCCTCCCTTGTGTCTCCCTTGTGCCTCCCTTGTGTCTCCATTGTGCCTCCATTGTGTCTCCCTTGTGCCTCCATTGTGTCTCCCTTGTGCCTCCATTGTGTCTCCCTTGTGTCTCCCTTTTGTCTCCATTGTGTCTCTCTTATGTCTCCCTTGTTTCTCCATTGTGTCTCCATTGTGCCTCCCTTATGTCTCTAATGTTAGACTCTCAGTCCAGATTGATTCTAGAATATTCCGAGCTCATAAACCATCTGTTACTCTGTCTACAGCCTCGGTGGCGGGACCTTCCTGGGCCTGTGTTGCCTGCTGACTGGCTGCTCTACTTTCGAGGAAGCTCTAGAAATGGCTTCTGAAGGGGAGAGCACACGAGTGGACAAGCTGGTTCGGGACATCTATGGAGGAAACTATGAGAGGTTTGGGCTGCCAGGTTGGGCTGTAGCCTCAAGGTGCGCTTTACAGCAGCGGTTTGTTTTTTGTGGTTAGTCACAAGTCTTTTTGGTGGATTCCAGCATAAACACAGTCACAGCTTAAATTAAAAACAGGGAACCATGCCAGTGCTAAATGTACTCCAGTTCCTATTCGGGGTGGGGGGGAAGAACATGGATTCTTAGAGGCATCACGATTCTCCCATGAAAGACTCAATTCAGAAAACTCAATAATTGGACATTTAAAACTCAATTCTCTCACAATTCGGTGACAATACGATGTGCATTTATTTCCGCTGCATTAAGATCTATCTATCTATTTCAGTTATCCTCAGATGGACCAGCGTACACCAACATCTCTGCCACTTTGTAACTTCTGAATATATTTTAATGAAAAAGAAGTCGCTCGGAATCTGACTTTCGGGATTAGCGGTTTGGTTTTATAACGTTGGCGGATGTGTCCGTCTAATTTGGTCGTTTTGATCGGACAGCTTTGGCAACATGATGTCCAAGGACAAGAGGGAGTCGGTGTCCAAGGAGGACCTGGCCAGGGCAACACTGGTCTCCATCACCAATAACATCGGCTCCATCACCAGGATGTGTGCCCTCAATGAGGTCGGTGATAAAGTTCAAGTTCAATCGCCTTTTTTAAAAGACTTTCTTCCCATGACCCCGTCTGTGGACCACTGTGCTGTCCCCGGTGGTCGTTTCCTCTTTGCGTTCAGCCTCTTTACGGTGCTGCCTTGTGGCGTCTTGATCAAGCAGCATTGTACAGGGCTATGAAGGCGTCGAGGACGTACGCCGCGTTACCCACTTGTCTTTCAACACCTCACGCAGAAGGGGTCCCCGCTCGACGCCACTTAGACACACAAACCTGGAATTATGAGAGATGTGTGTGTTTCACTTGAGCAGACACAATAGCGGGTATGATATACAGTCTTTAATGACTCCAATATATGTATTTATTTATCATTTTTATGTTTAAAAACTATACATATTTACCATTATGCTTTGTGGATTGCTGAATTTGGCTATTGTATAACTGCCTCAATAAATTTCACAGATTGACACAGAGATAATAATATTTGTCGTTTGTGTTTTTACTGTTTCAGATAATAAACTAATTAACCAAATTGTTTTATCCCCCGTTCTCTTTCCCTACTTAGAACATTGAGAGAGTGGTGTTTGTGGGTAACTTCCTGAGAGTGAACACCCTCTCGATGAAGCTGTTGGCCTACGCCATGGACTACTGGTCTAACGGACAGCTCAAGGCGCTCTTCCTACAGCATGAGGTAAATAACTCCACTCCTTATTAATAATAATTCCAACAACTTTATTGCCATCGCAGCTTTCAAAAGTAACAAAGGGCTTTCGCAATGAAACATGCCAGCAAATAAGATCAAGAACCCAGGAGGTAACACGAAACCAACTTTTAAAATATAATATAAGTCAATAATTATAAGTCATATGGTAAAAGTTGGTCTTAATAAAAGATGTAACCCTCCTATTACCTTTGGGGTCAATTTGACCCCATTTAATGTTTAACGTCTCTAAATAAATGATTGACATCATTTTCTTTTCTTTATTTTTCATGAATAATTTATTTTGGACAACTGGGAAAACATCAAATTCACATGATATGTTTTCACTGTCCTGAACACAACTTGTACGCATCGGTGTTCTTTGGGGTCAATTTGACCCCAGGCTGTTTTTCACTGTGTAAAACATATAAGAAATATCAACATTTTTTTTATTTAAAGGGCTATTTAGGAAGTCAACAAACAAACATAAAGTACCTGACACTTAAACTTGGGAAACAATATTAATTCTAATCATTTTCTGGAGGTTTTAATTACTGGGGACAAAAAGGGTAAAAGATGTTCGTACATTTGAAGGTAACAGGAGAGTTATAGAGACAAAAATGTGTCTTCTTCAGAGACCAAAATGGCAGTTTTGTGCTCAATGATTTCTAACTCTGTTTTTATTTTATTTTTAGGGCTACTTCGGAGCAGTTGGAGCCCTGTTGGAGCTCCTGCATCCGTCCTAATCCGTCCAAAGAAGTACTTGTCAATCTGCTGCAAAAATCTTTCGCACTTTAGACTGTCCAGGGTTATTCCATGATGGGATGTCGTGTCAGCCACCAGCCAGTCACTGGTCGATGTTGGTTGTTTGGGAAAACTGTCAAACATTTGGAGGTCCTATTATATTTTCGGCAATCAACTGGTTTGTAAAAATGTGAAGAAGAAAAAAGTCTAAATTGTGCTTCACATGCTGTGATAGTCAGTGGATAGAAGTGTTTCCTGTCTACGGTCGAATGAAGCTGAAACCAGCCGGGTTTGGGCCTGAAAGTCGTGGAAATTCACCACGTTTGCCTGAAACTCTTAAAATATCCTCGTCAAAACAAAGTCTAATGGACTGCATCAGGTCTCGGGTCTAATATTTACCCTCCTGGATGGAAGTTTGTTCAATCCGACTGTACTCTATTAGTTTATGTTACGGTTGCTAGAACTTAAAGATCATCACAGGAAATCTTTTACCAGTAAAGCATCATTCATCATTGCTTATTTCCTAAATATGGTGTAGATTAATTGTTTGGTCTATTAATCAGACAATAGCTTAACATGCCTGACGAAGATGACGTCTTTAAAATGCTTGTTTTGTCCAAACAGCAATTCTAAACCCAAATATTTTATGTTTACTATCATATGACACAGTGATATGAAATAAATCTTCACATTTCAGAAGCTGGAAAGAGGACGTTTCGCAACAATAATATTGCAGATTATTACTGACGACTGATCCTTTCAGCTCTACATGCGTGCTGTCCAAAATAACAACAGATGGGAAATCAACACTGGTCAAACTTGTCAAACTCAAGGATGAAATCTTGAGAATTTATACGATTTGAACTAAAATGTAAAGACTGTAAGGCAAGGTATTGTCCTGATGGTACACTGAGAATAATTTACAACCACTAATTGTGTTTTATCATCCAGGAGCACTTATTCATCGTCATCCTTTGGACTTTAAATGAGGCTGTGAGTGAAACAAGCAGGTCTCACTGAATGTTGACTTTCATTTAAACCTGTATTTAAGTCTCTTAACTGTCAACGTAATCGATTAATAAAAACTAATTTCATTACACCAGATCAGAGCCATATCATCTTCAAATGAGTCATTAACCATTACAGAATGTGTATCGCTTATTTACGTTTAACAATTGAGATCTAAATGTTTGTTATGTTTCTGAACCCAATTATTTTACCCCAAAAAGTGTATCTAGTAAAACTGGATAATCGGCGTTGAGGTTAGTGAGACTGGACTGAAAAGCTAGCGTGATAAATTGAAGTCGCTCCCTGACCTCTGCCCTGCTGAAGTGCCCTTGGACCATTGCATCCCTCTCCCAGTAGAGGGAAATCAGAGCAAGTGAAAAGATATAGATTTTGATGAATGTGAAAATTGAGGTCAAAATTAGGGCATTATATCCCTGAGTTTTCCCCAGATTTAACAACAAAAAACCCGTTAATTTAATGCAGAGACGTGTTGCATCCCTCCAATGGAGGCAATGTTTTGAATTCACTGTATGTCTTAGTCAGGCTTCCTTAGTACGGTTTTTAGTTTAAGTATGACTTGAAAAATGTTCAACTTTATGTTTCTGACATGCTTCTTGAGTTGTGATTTGTCCAATCATTTCATTTAATGCTTATCCGTCCCATTTCAATGTCATCTGTTCAGTATTCGCTCCATTGATGAATTACAGGGACCAAAATGAATCCTCCACGACCTGAAAGAGATTTGACTCACTAATAAGTTGGACAGTTTTTCAGCTGTTAGTTACTTGATAAAATGTATCTGAATGTTATTATTATACAGTTAGTTGATTTTAAAATAAAGTGCCTGTCATGTTTTTGTATAGAATACAATAATGTGTTCAGCAGTGATTTAAAATGAGACAAACTGCTCTGTGATTTTATAGGCGTCCCTCTATTAGATTGTAATGTTACATTGCAAAGTAAACGTTGTACTTATTTTTTTAACTGTCATTACAAATCCTAATAAATACACGCTTTTCATATCTTTGTGACAACGTGTGGAGGAATATGTTATTTTTTGGAAGAAGTGCTCATGTCTTTTAAGTGTAAGTAGCAACACTATCGTGTAGAAGTACTACAAGTAAAAGTTCAACATTTTAAAAGTACGGCAGTTAAAATATACTTAAACTAAATGAAAGTAGTCATGCAGACTGGCTAAAAGTTACTATAAGAATACAATATTATTGTTTCATTAATATGTACGTTAATTAATGCTGAAGCTGGTCCACATTAGTAATATTTTGTATATATTGACTGGTAGTCTACTTGTAGAGAATCATAATTTAATTATGATTATTGATCTGAATCTGAAAAAACATTTAAAGACAGGCTAGCTAAACAATGAATGTGCAGTAAGAAGTATAATATGCAATGTGTACAGTCCTTAAATATGTTACGGTATAGTAAATATATTTACTGTGTTCACCGCGCGAAGACGAACTGAAGGCGACGCGACGTGGACTTCGCCCCCATTCATTTGCTATGGGAGACGAGCGCTTCGCTTCTGATTCCAGGCGACGGGGGAATGTTTTGCTAATGAGGACGAAGTTCGCCCGGAAACCCCGTAGTGATTTGCCGTAAAGTCGATCAAAAGTGTCGTGGTGGTTATTGACGACAGTTTACCTGCTTCGAAGTTTTGGGCTTATAAGATGAGATATATAATATAATATAATGCTATTTCTTATGGATTTTACAGGCAAAAGGTTTTCCCAAGAAGTTTATTTGCAGCTAAGTTCAGGTTTTAAGTCTTCATGCACGTCGGCTATATTGCGTGCGAAATACTTGACTTTTTTTTTTTAATTCAAAGGGGATCCCGCCCGTTACAGAACCATCCATGAAAGAGTTAGTGTCTTTCCAGGGAATATAACCAGCCCACTGCAGCCGCCGCCTCCTCCTCCTCCTCCTCCTCCTCCTCAGTGACCGCTGCACAGCTGGCAATTTACAGACAATACGGCATCAAGGAGACATTGGCTGCTCGATGGACCACTGCCCCGCCGATTGGACCTGTGTTTGAAGGAGATGAATTAG
The DNA here is from genome assembly GCF_029220125.1 of Pseudoliparis swirei. Classification (NCBI taxonomy): domain Eukaryota; kingdom Metazoa; phylum Chordata; class Actinopteri; order Perciformes; family Liparidae; genus Pseudoliparis; species Pseudoliparis swirei. The sequence goes on along the minus strand of NC_079398.1, from coordinate 21,922,513 downwards.
CACAAGTACTGGGATATTTATTCATATTTTGCTTTTGGGGGCTCAGCTTGTGAATTTTCTGGGATCACCAACAACTGAAGACCCAGCCCCCCTCCCCTCTCCACTGGAACCGTTATAACCTCCTCATCCACTGGAAACATAAGGTGAGGCAGATCTGTTGGGTGAGTCTGAAATGGAGAGAATTGCAGCGAGTAATCAAGATTTTAGTTGGTTTTTTCAACAGTAAAACAAGAAAAAGCAAGTTACATGTAATACTATGTGAGGCAGAATTGTGCTTTAATGTGGCTCAAGCCCCATTCATAATATACAGTATTTACTAGTACAACAAACACTTTCACTTTTAGCATGCCAAATATTGGAGATGGAAAAAATGTGAGGAATGCTGCAACAGGAAACAAGACGTACTCCCAAAGCCAAATATTGACTTAGAAAAAGAGTCCGAAGTGTCTTCATAGGAATCCTTCTGGCAAAATATCTGGTGTGATGCCCTGAAATTCTAATTAGCCACACTCATAAGGGGTAAATAAGTCGTAGCTATATTATTTAATGGTCCTCTATACAACATTTGGGTTGTAAAATCCTTTCTGATGGTGTTTTTTATTTGGTAATTCATGAATAACTCCTGACTGAGAAGTCTGTGATTTTAAAACTGAAATAAACCAGTTGGGTCTCCTGATGTCTTAAAGACAAATACGTACTAACTTAGAAAGGATCCTTTATTAGAAAGTGTTAAATGTTTCCGTGTCTGACAAAGCCATCGAGCCCGACGTGCACTTTCCCAGAACCTCTCAGAAATGTTTGACCGCCATCTGTTTTCCATTTAGAGCAACTTTCGTTTCCCTTTTTTTTCCTGATCTTCCTTCTGTTTGCTTCTGGAATGGAGACCCCGCTCATCCCCCAGCGCTCCTCTGCGATACAGTTTCTTCCATCCGCTTCCTTGGATGTGACTCGCGGTGACTGGTTTAGACATAAAGCTTCACAAAGTTCCTCTCAGGTCAACTACATGCAGCAACAAGGCAGACATTTTCTCTTTCTGTTTCTGGCGACAGAAGCACAACGAGCTCCAGATAGATAGATAGATAGATAGATAAATACTTTATTAATCCCCAAGGGGAAATTTGTCGTAGCAGTAGCAGCACCAATAAACGAAACACACGAGAATAAAAAATAAAATATAAAATATAAAGAACAGGGATGAAAGATATGGATGTATACAAGAAGTATACAAAGTAAAATATAAAATAAAATATATATGTATATATACAACATATATGCATACACAATACAATACTAATGACTAAAATTAAATTAAATATTAAAATATTAAATATAGACAGTGTGCAAAATGCAAAGTGTGTGTATGTGTGTAGTGTAAATGAAAATGAAATGTGTGTGTATGTGTGTTGTGTAAATCAATGAAATGTGTGACTCTGGGAGTGAGAATGATCCGCTGACAGAGTCAAAGTCGTTTGCTTGTTTTCGTGCGAATGTGTGCAAAGTGTCTCAGGCAAAAACCGAAGTTGTATTACTCTATATTAACCCACCTTCAAATTTACTAACATCTTTTTACCCTTGGGGTCAATTTGACCCCAGTAATTAAAACCTCCAGAACATTATTTGAATTAATATTGTTTCCCACGTTTAAGTGTGAGATACTTTATGTGTGTTTGTTGATACCTAAATAGCCCTTTAAATAAATAAAAAATTGGATATTTCTTATATGTGTTACAAATTGACCCCAAAGAACACCGATGCGTACAAGTTGTGTTCAGAACATTGAAAACATATCATCATGTGGATTGAGTTTTCCCAGTTGTCCCCAATAAATTAGGAAAAGTCATGAAATATGAAGCAAAATTAATGATGTCAATAATTTTTTTAAGAGACGTTAAACATTGAATGGGGTCAAATTGACCCTAAAGGTAACAGGAGGGTTAAAGCAAAGAGCTGCTCTGATGCGGAGAACCTGCTGCTGGTTTGAGCCTTTCACAAGACCTGATCCATGTGCACATTGGTATGGAGTGAGGGGCGAGATGGGAAGAGAGCCAGTTCAATGGAGGGGTGAGAGAGCGAGAGGGTGGATTTGAATTCAGGTCGGACTGATTAAAATCAGATGTTCTTGCCTGACTGTGTAGCCTCACATAATGACCACCGGATACATTTGTAAATGAGAAGAATCTTCTGTGTGTCATATACTTCCCCACTTAATTCAGCTTGGGTCTTTTGGCTGTGATCTTTATCACTTACGATGACATTGTACTGACCCAGTGATTGCTGAGATCTAGAAACGTTGTGATTTCGACCTCGAGAGGTCAGCTGATCGGACAGTTCAACCGATAGTTGGTAATAATTAAACTTACAAACATCACATGCTAATTAAATTCAGCCTTTATAGGAGCAGTGGGTTGCTGTGATGTGCCTGGGGAGCAACTTGGGGTTCAGTGTCTTGCTCAAGGACACTTTGACATGTGGACAGGAGGTACAGGGGATTGAACCGCCAACCGGGGTTAAAGGTCAACCCGCTAAAACCCCTGAGACACAACCCCCCCCCCCCCTTAATGATACCTCACTGAAAAGGAAAGCTCAAAAGAAGAAGAAGCCGGTCTGTAGAACTATTGTTTATCAGATTTAGCTTTGCATACTTTCTGTATATCAGTCGGTACGTATTTGTCTCAAATTGTTGGAGTATTCCGTCAAGCTGAAATTTGTTACATTCTTTTGGGGTTTCTTTGTATATCGTTCGCCTCCATCTCCATGTTTATTTCTGATCCCTGCCATCAACAACAGTGATAAAGGCAGAAATCCTTGAAATCAGCTTTAATAAACGGCCTCGCAATGTGGCCCCACACGGCTCCGGTTGAGACCCGGTGGCTGTGCCTTTAAGGGCCGAGTGTGAACGTGTGTGTGTGTGTGTGTGTGTGTGTCTTTCCGTCTTTCCGCACGCCGTGAAATTATACTCAGACGACGCAGTCAGTCTCAGACATGTTTTGGGAAAAGGGCAACTTAACTTTGTGGTTTTTCTGTAAAAACACACCACACTACTGTATTTGTGTCTCTGGAGGAACACCCCCCCCCCCACACACACACACACACCACCACTCAAAGCAAACAAGGAGTGTAGCCGTCAAGTTATCAATAGCAGGCCTATGTCAGGAATGTTTAAGAGAGCAGGGGAGTCATTCTGTAGGGAAAAGGGAACTTTATCAAGAAATATGAACGAATATGAAGCTGGATCAAAACTGACTGACAGTGATGTCAACAGTAGCTCGCCAACAGTGGAGGGAAGAAAAAACACCACAAAAAAACGGGCAAACTGTCGATATTCATGTGAACTTTGTGATCGGCCTCTTCGTGTGGCCATTGAGGTCTACGCCTTGTTCCCTGTTATCCCCCCCCCAACACTGACCAGATGGTTGGACCCAAACTGCTGGAGCAACTCTGCACGGTGACGTGAGTCCTCACAGTGCTTCCATACGGTGAACGTCTTATACGCTCCGCTGCGTGAACCCTCTTCATGGCTTTAGCGACAACTACTTATGAGGAAGAGTCAGGGTATCACTCAGGGGGTTCCAGGGCTGACCAGAGTGTATTTGAGAGACATGGAGGAGACACCTAGAAATCAGAACAGGACAAAACGGTAATAAAAAGTGTTCCAAAGAATGAATTTAGAGAAAAAATAACACTTGTTAAGAAGCGTCTGCATCCAATCCACGTGTGAATCGTCATAAAGGAGAACCACACTGTGAACATGATGGTCTGGCTTTGATGGAAGAGCATTTTAAAAAAGAATTGCCCTAAAGCTCACAAATAAAACGTATATATGTTCGTTGGAAAGTTATGTGTCGGATGATGCCAGCAAGATGTAAGCGCATTTTCCATAACATCAAACTATTGAATGCTCATTGATCATATTCATTACCTTCGCATTGAAAATGCGGAAGGTAATGTTTTGATCGCCGTGTATTTATTTATTTATCTGTATGCGTGTTACTCGCATAAGTCAAAAAGTATTAAACCGAATCGCATGAAATTTGGTGGGATGATTGGTTATTATCCGGGGACCATTTGATTCGATTTTGGGATCCATTGGGTCAACCGTCACGGTCAAGGTCATGAAAAGGTCAAACTCTTCTTGAATCGCATGAAATTTGGTGGGATGATTGGTTGTCAAACTCTTCTTTTTACCATAGCGGTCAATTTCTATCCTATTGGCATGCAACTAATGCCAACATGTTCATAACTCAATGCCCAATCTTGTGATATGCGAAGGTATGCGCTCTACCGAGTGCCCGTTCTAGTTAAATTTGTTTTTAAATGTATCCTCGTTGAAACATGCCTCTTTTTTCTTCACGCGCAGCTGAAAGAATGGAGAAGTCCAGCCGTAGGCAGCAGTTGGTGTCCGGCCTTGTGTTGGGGCTGTGCTTCTCCTGCTGTCTGGCCCTGACGACGCCGCCAAGCGCAACCACTCGGCCATCCGCGCGGGCGCCCTCGCCAACGCCGACCGCAACGCCCACCCCGTCCCCGTCCCCCCAGTCCCCGACCGCGCGGCTAAAGGTCAGACTGTCCGGATACCCCCGAAAACACAACGAGGGTCGGGTCGAACTTTTCCACAAGGGGGAGTGGGGAACCATCTGTGACGACGACTTCTCATTACATAACGCCAACGTGCTCTGTCGCCAACTGGGCTTCGTCTCGGCCACGGGATGGACCCACAGCGCCAAATACGGCAAGGGCCAAGGTAAGAGTGACCTCAGCTTCTGACCTGATACACTGTGTGCTATCACACACGGGCATTTATGACGTCCAACATGTTTGGAGATCACGCAAGATATTCAGAGAATGCAATCATAGGATGATGTGTGTCAATGTAATATTGAATCAATTTATTACTGTTTGGCAGTTGTAGCAATCATCCCCTATCCTGCAATTAAAGTAGGTTAAAATACATTTGAATCGTGAAGGAACCCTCATGTTTGTTCAGAGTATTTTAAAACACAACGACTCGTATCTTTTATTCAGCCTCTTGATAATAAGAGATTGTCGCCATGAGTTCCCAGAGCACCACGAGCATCTTCCAGGCCTGGACTAATGACGTAATCCTGGTGATACCGGGCCCTATTTTGTTTAGCATTCGACTGTATGCTGATGACATCGTTATTACCTTTGCATTGAAAATGCGGAAGGTTATGTTTTGATCGCCGCGTATTTATTTATTTGTATGTGTGCGTGTTTGCGTGTTACTCGCATAACTCAAAAAGTATTAAACCGAATCGCATGAAATTTGGTGGGATGATTGGTTATTATCCGGGGACCATTTGATTAGATTTTGGGATTGATCGGGTCAAAGGTCAAGGTCAAGGTCATGAAAAGGCCAAAATGTGGCTGCGGCGAAGGTATGCGCTCTACCGAGTGCCCGTTCTAGTTTATGTTCACGCAAAAAACAAACAAGCTGCAAACAAACTCACCGCATCTATTGCCCATATATATCAGATGTGTGGAGCGGCTGATGTTTACACCTGAACATGAACAACACATCTGTATGTTCCTAACTATAAAAGGCAACCAGATGTTTTTGTGAAAGGAGAAAAGCTCACGGCGGTGCAGACGGACATGAGCTTTCTAGCTAACGTTGAGCTGGACACTGAACTGTTGATTTCATTGCGCCGTCCCCGGGTAAATACACACGTAAGTCAACTTTCCGAAAGGCGCTAACAGTCTGCTGCCTGTTCAGGGAAAATCTGGCTGGACAACGTGCAGTGCAACGGGGGCGAGAAGAGCATCGAACTCTGCAAGTCTCGCGGCTGGGGCAACAGCGACTGCACTCACGACGAGGACGCCGGGGCGGTGTGCAAAGACGAGAGGATCCCCGGCTTTGTGGATTCCAACGTTATTGACGTAAGTTGTAATTCTGTCGCAGTAAAAAGTAATGTGCATTTAGAAGCTGCGAAAAAAGCCCATAAACTGAGCCCCGTAGGGCTCCACAGTCCATATCAGGGGTGTCAAACTCATTTTCACCGTGGGCCACATCAGCTTCATGGCTGTCCTCAAAAGGTTGTCACTGAAACATATAAACGTATACACTACTACCCGACATATTGTTAAATAACTCTAAATTTGTTTATTTGAGTGTAGAAATATTGTACGTAAGAAATGTTCTCTAATATTATAACATAAATCCATTTAATTTGGAACCTTCAACATAAAAGCACAGGATATTTTCTTACATTTCTTGAAGAAAAGGTGATTATAAGTCTTTCAAGTTGTCAGGCGCAACATGAAATGATGTGGCGGGCCGAATTCGGCCCGCGGGCCTTGTGTTTGACACCTGTGGTCTATATGTTGGAAGGCCTTCATGGTCTCGGTGCTACTCCACACACACACATGGTGTTGATCCTCTGCTCCGTGTGTGTGAGCCTGTTAAAGCAGCAGGCTCTCCATGCATGGTGTCCTCCTGACATACACTCCATCACGGAGTGCAGCATCAGTTCCGGTGGCTGATTGGTCGAGGTTGTGAACTCAGGTCACCGGGTCAGATTCAGTCCATTCCTTCAGCAGCAACTCCCAGTTTGGGTTTAATCAGAGCAAATTGTAAAGGATGAAATCCTTTAAAAAAAAATGTTTTTATCCATCCAGTTCCTTTTTGTGTTTATTTGTATGAAGATGAACAGATTGTGTGGCGTGCCTTTGGTTTAATGACACTGTTCAGTTCACTTTTCAGAGAGGTACATTAATTACACTCTTTTGTGTGTGTATGTGCATTTGTGGAGGGAGATTTAATTATTTAAAAGATGTAGTTAGTTGTATTTATACTGTATTATCATATGTTATTATCTTGACATCAATATTTAATTTTTTAACACGTCACTGTTGTGATGCATTACCCAGGGGAAGATGTCATGTCGAAACGTTGGTCAATTATTAAATATTATTTACATTGTGACTATGATCTGTGGTCAGCAGCTCTCCAACACAAGTGTGCATTCCTCGTCCTTAAATATCACGAGTATCATAAATACCTCTATATCGTAACTCACCTCATTTTAAAGACGTAAGATACTGATTACATCAGAATAAGAAACCAGTTTATTTCCAAATATAGATTTTTACATCCAAAAAACAGTCACAACTAGAACGGTCACTCGGTAGAGCGCATACCTTTGCATATCACAAGATTGGGCATTGAATTATGAACATTTTGGCATTAGTGCCAATTGGATAGAAATTGACCATGCTATGGTAAAAAGAAGATGTTGACCTTTCCTTGACCTTGACCTTTGACCCGATTGATTCCAAAATCTAATCAAATGGTCCCCGGATAATAACCAATCATCCCACCAGATTTCATGCGATTCAAGAAGATTTTGACCTTTTCATGACATTGATCGTTGATCCGATCGATCCCAAAATCTAATCAAATGGTCCCCGGATAATAACCAATCATCCCACCAAATTTCATGCGATTCGGTTTAAAAATTGTTTTGTTATGCGAGGAACACGCATACAAATAAATAAATAAATACACGGCGATCAAAACATAACCTTCCGCATTTTCAATGCGAAGGTAATAAACATAGTAAGAGAAAAGTGTGCTTAGTAAAACCTCCCTGAATAATTAATAAACATTTAAAACTGACAGAAAGTTGGAATCGTAATCTAAGAAGTCACTGTTCAGAGGTATACCAGCTATTTCTAGATGTTCTTCATTTTTTGGGGGGATGTCCATTTGACTCCGGGAAACGGCTTGACTGACTGGATGAGGGGTCTCTGTTGCTTCGAAGGGTCTTACGGAAAAAATGTCTCATAAGAGTTTCGTCAGTGGGCGTCCTTCCAGAGGCAGAGCGACTCTCCCTCTGTTGGCTCCTTTGCGAGTCAGACTCCGTCAACAGACTTTAATCTGCGACCTCGAGCCTGTTTTCCTTTTCCAAGTAAACCGCAGCGGACGTGACTCATTGCAGCGCTGGCGACCCGAGGGTTGTAAAGTTTACCGCTACGAGCCGTTTGCATGACCGTAATAGCTGTGACTCATTGTTTATTCTGTTCCTCTCATTCCGGAGTCTTAAAGAGACGCGCGCATGTCTGTGAGCGTCACGTGTCAGGAGGATCGTGATCGTGAAACTGCAAAATAAAGCTTCTCATCGTCATTTAAATATCATCATTAGGGATTTGGAAGAAATCTACACGCAGATACAAGAAGAAGAACGATGTGTAGCTCAGTGGGGGTCGTCCTGCAACCCCAAGGTTGTCGGTTCGATCCCCGCTCTCGCCATTAGTTGCAAGTCGAAGTGTCCTTGAGCAAGGCACTGAACCCCCAGTTGCTCCCCGGGCGCATCACTGCAGCCCACTGCTCCTTAATGACTAAGGATGGGTTAAATGCAGAGAATATATCCAACTATATTTGGATTAAAACACAGATTGGCACTTAAATGGCTCTTACTTATTACTTATGGTTCTTTTGTAGTTCGACTATCTTGAAGAAATGTTAATTTCTGTATTCTTGTTGTTCTTAGTTTGTACTCTTGGTTGATGGACTTATTGTAAGTCGCTTTGGATAAAGGCGTCTGCTAGATGACATGTAATGTAATGAATACATTTCGTTGCCTGTGTACCTGTACTCTGTGCAATGAGAATAGATTGAATCCAATCCAATTTTCTGCATGATATATTTGGTTATTTCCATTAAGATGTAGGTGCAGATGAGTCGTGGGATTATGTTTTTTTTCCGCTGAGTTTTCAGTCAAATTTAAATCAGCAGTCGGCTCCTGATTTTTCTTTTTTCCCGAAACAAGGTTCAAGTCGAAGAGAACAGGATCGAGGAGGTGCGTCTCCGGCCCGTGGTCGCCATGTCCAGAAAGAAGCCGCCCGTCACGGAGGGCGTGGTGGAGGTGAGACGCAGAGACGGCTGGGCGCAGATCTGCAACCTGGGGTGGACGATCAAAAACACACACGTGGTCTGCGGCATGCTGGGATTCCCACACGAGAGGAAAGTCAACAAGAAGTTCTACAAGTAAGAAATAATTGCTCCACTTCGACCAATAAACTCTGATTCTGGTTCAGATGCATCTTACAACTTTTTATACGGACAATCAGAAGCACTGGAGGTCGTTTAGCATGTACATGTTAACCATGATACTTTTATGGCTTTAAATACACTTTTATAGCTTTAAATACATGCACAGGACAATTGAACAGAACCAAATTAATAATTTATTAATATTTTTATATTTCTTTTTTTTTTAAATTATTTTTCGTTTTTGGACAGTCTTAATTTACAAAGTATACATCAGCACAGGTGTAGTATTCAATATATACCATCCAGTCTTTCAAATTAAATAACATTGAACATTTTTGGGAGAGTGTACATATAAACAGAGAAATACATCAGACAAGGGGGAGACTAGGGAGGGAGAGGGATAGAGGTCGGAGAGGTTTCCTAAACTAGAGTAGCGTTACAGGGAATAATTAATTAATAATAACTACCGGGGTTTGTATGGTCATGGAAAACCTGGAAAAGTCATGGAATTTAAAAATGGTTATTTCCAGGACTGGAAAAAACAAAAAATCCCCAAAGTTTTGGAAAAGTCATGAAACTGTGTTATATTCATATGTGCATTTACGCTGAGTTTTAAATAATGGATATGCTTTTAAAAGAATGACGCTCAAAATATAACCCGGCATACAAGCTCTCGTACTAATTCTAATTCTAAATTCTTCACGCTGCAAGTGAACGCACCTTAACTAAAAAGACAAACATGTTTATTCTTTTAATCAAACTATTGTCTCGCATTAATTTTTGTCATTTAAGGTTATATACCGTATGCTTTGTAATTTTCATTGTTAGTTTAAATACGACATTTTCTCACTTTTTCACGTATGCGCCGAGATTTCACAAAATGCTTGGTCATGGAAATTTTGTGAAAAGTCCTGGAAATCCATTGGTCAACATGTGTATGAACCCAGAATTACATTTAAAACCTATTCCCATTGTTTTCTTTACTAATTCAAACATCACGGTGGATTGAAGAGACCATGGAGTCTGGTGGACTCTCAGACTTCCACTTCCTTTCTTCCGAGTTTGTTCTTCCAGCATTATTCATCCCCTGCAGACGGTTCACAGTAGTACGAGGGGAAACGTGTGTCTTCTCTCAAACATGTGTGAAGGCTGAGAGGAATGGGTCCGGGGAGGTCACGTGATGAACAGACGACGGGAGAGAAGCCAGAACACTCACATTGTCGTGTGCTGTCTCTGTGCTTCTGGCATTTTTAGGTCTTTTTGGTTGTATTGTATGAATTTACAATTTGAGAACATTCAGATTTACTTTTTACTTCAGTACTTAAAATGTACCTATGAGTTTGGTGTTAAAGGCAAAAGGCAGATACTATAGACTATTTTGCAATTGTCCCACATATTTGACCATTCTGATGGCAAAAAAATGGCATCTGATGGCATCGTCTTCAAAGACTGAGCACTGTATTCCTGTTTATGTCCTCATCTGAACATCATACCTGACCTTTAAAATTAATGTTTCATTAACTCACATATCTAAGGATGTTCCTACGATGAGATACTATGTTAAATTGAAAAAAAAGACGGGCATGAGGACCAGGTGAAGGTAATGAGGGACTAACGAGGGAATGAGCAACAGGTGAGACGGGCATGAGGACCAGGTGAAGGTAATGAGGGACTAACGAGGGAATGAGCAACAGGTGAGATGGGCATGAGGACCAGGTGAAGGTAATGAGGGACTAACGAGGGAATGAGCAACAGGTGAGACGGGCATGAGGACCAGGTGAAGGTAATGAGGGACTAACGAGGGAGTGACCAGAGGCAGCTGAAGGGAGCTGGACTGACGAGATGGGAAGCAAGATCTGGAATGACGTGATAGTTAGTGAGACAGGATGAAAACCACGAATAAAAAAAGGAAGGTGTGGAGCTAAACTGTTACAGACCTGAAGTCTGTAATATAATATACTAAAGAGTTGAGGAATGCTAATCACTGCTGACCCGCCAGTACTTTACCTGAAAGTACTGGTGTGTGTGTGTGTGTGTGTGTGTGCAGCTCAGAGACAGTGTGTGTGTGCTGTGCAGCCTGTGTCTGTGTGTGTGTGTGTGTCTGTGTGTCTGTGTGTGTGTGTGTGCTGTGCAGCCTGTGTGTGTGTGTGTGTTGTCTCTCTCCTGTGTGTGATGGAATGGCTGTCTCACTGTTGCAGACTTCTGAAAAAGAGAGCAGCTGAGACGCCCTCCAGGCCAAAGGTCAATGTTTCAGCCGGTGGAAGGTACTCCGTCCCCGGGATAACCCTCCGTCTGCCCTCCGTATCTCTGACGGGGGGTTTCCTGTCGGTGTGCGAGACAATAACCATTTAGCTTCTCTTTCATGCGAATGGGTTGTAGGTTTATATTTGATCTAGCTGAAGCTCTCTGTTGCTTTGTGTGGAGTTTTATTCATTTTCATTTCTGTTTATCGTTTTTTTCATTTCTGTTTATTGTCTTTCACATTTCCACTGACATGGCACAGATTGTAAAGTCGTCAAATTATAATTGATATTAATTGCAGTCAATACGCAAGAATCTCTTTCTTCTTTGCTCTCAACATGACGTCAATTTGACTATCTGAGGCCCTTTTGGATGAGACGGACGTCGTTAATCTGTGCTGCCTCAATTACCGGGGATTAATTTCTCCACAGATTAGTCCTTTAGTCCAGCTGTAAATCCCATTCCTCATGACAGTATGGCTTTGCTTTAGAGGAGGTCGCGCTAAAACAAGATAATAAGGATTTGCAGATTCTCAATGAGTCGGTTGTGCACCAGAGTAATCTGAGGCTTGATTCACAAAATTAAACTGCATTTCTAATCTTAGCCCTGTACGGAAACAGTTGAAGAATCAATTAACCAATTAACAGAGTGTGTGGTTTGACATTAAATGTCATGCTTTCTTTATTAAACCTACCTCCTCGCTTTAAAAGCATTGCCATACGTTAAATCAATGTGGTAACTCCAGGTTCACATTGGTTCTTTAGAAGAACTAACACGCATTTATTGATCATGCTTTACGTGTCATATACACTATGTGGCCAAAGGTAAAGGTATATTAACTGTATTATATATATATATATTGAATGCATTTAACTGCTGAATCTCCACATTTTAACTGTATTCTATATATATTTAATGCATTTAACTGCTGAATCTCCACATTTTAACTGTATTCTATATATATTTAATGCATTGAACTGCTGAATCTCCACATTTTAACTGTATTATATATATAATATATATATATATATTTAATGCATTTAACTGCTGAATCTCCATATTTTAACTGTATTCTATACATACTTAATGCATTTAACTGCTGAATCTCCACATTTTAACTGTATTATATATATATATATATATATTTAATGCATTTAACTGCTGAATCTCCATATTTTAACTGTATTCTATACATACTTAATGCATTTAACTGCTGAATCTCCACATTTTAACTGTATTATATATATATTTAATGCATTTAACTGCTGAATCTCCACATTTTAACTGTATTATATAGATAGATAGATATTTAATGTATTTAACTGCTGAATCTCCATATTTTAACTGTATTATATAAATATTTAATGCATTTAACTGCTGAATCTCCACATTTTAACTGTATTCTATACATATTTAATGTTGAAGGAGACGCCTCCTTCAGTTTAAGTTTTCACATAATTGTGCGTCATGTGACTTTAGTTGCTGTGATGTTTTCCTTGGCGCCCTCGTGTTCTGCTGAGTGTGCAGTCTAACCCGTGTTTACCTTGCAGGCCGACTCCCAAAGCTAAAGCTAACTCTAAATCTAAACTGAGCAGCGCTGGCAAAAGGTAATCTGAGGATTAACGGAAATTCAAGTTGTCTGAAAAGACACGCACACTTCCACAAGACAAAAACAAATGTCCTTTCAACTAATAAGAAAGTCAGACATTGTTTTAGTGTGTTCATAAAAACAGAAAAATATTTATAAATATTTTACTTGTTTGAATATTTGGTGAAAGTAACACTGGAATAGATGTGCAGAGTTAAAATCCCCTTGTGTGATAAATCGATGCAAATAATTTCAAGGATCTTTGATCAAAAAGAGCAATTTTGTGTAAATATGCTTGTTCCCTTTCCTTGCCATAAGTTAAATAAGAATATTGATACCATCTTAGCATATCATATTTACAGTGCAGGCATGATAGTGGTATCAATCTTCTCCTCTCATTGCATTACTTTTATTTAGATTTTTATCCAAAGCAACTTATAGTAAATACATTCATCCATATGGGTAGAACCCAGACATGTGATCTACTTAAAGAGCTCCATTTAAGAGATTAATAACGGTTTGTTTTGTGTGTGTTTGCATCTTGGCCCATAGAATAAAATATAATAAAACAGTGGTTTAGCATTTTTACTAAAAAGTTAAACTTTACCTTTTAATTAAAGATTTTCCAAGTTCAATTTATACAATCAGCTCCACTTATTATTTGGCTTTACTGGACACCGATGTACGGTTGGGACCCGGGATGCTGACTTCTGTGTTTTTATTCTTTTGTACAGCATGTTTTTTATATTTTGAAACTGGTATCTTCGATAGTTTGTGCGATATGCTATAATTATTTCTCTAATATGAGCTGATGGTGGTGCATGTTGTGAGGACCTGAAACAAGCCTACAGCATCTTCATATATGAGCTCATGGTTATAGTGTTTTTCTTTGTAGATAAGGAGCATTATGTGGCCTCATTTTCAATAATGAATTTTTTTTGTGTAGTCTTTTTTTATTTACATTTTTTATTCTTAGCAAAACTTCACACTATGAATAAGACAAAAATGTATATTCTCAAAGCTAAGTTCACTACATTTTTGAGTGTGCTATTGATGGACACTATTCTCCCACAATGCAACGCACAACATCATTGCATTGTATATACTGTATATATATATATATATATATATCTTTTTTATGTTATATTTGTTTCTTACTATTCTATTTGTTTTTAAAGGTGCTATATAAATAAAATTATTATTATTATTATTATTATCATCAATATAGCTGGAAACAGCTCCAAAAGAAAACAACAAAAGCGGAAGTATTAAACCTAAACATTTTGACGTTTAGCGTTTATGCTTCTCCATACAAACTGTTTAAACGACATTCTATGCCGATGAGTACGTGCATCTTGTATATAACAGGTTTGACCTCTCAGTCCTCGTCTCCGCTCCCTCCAGGTTGTATCTGGAGCGTCAGAAGAACCACTTCCACGTTCACTCGGTGGCGTGCGCGGGCACGGAGGTCCACCTGGCGGCGTGTCCTCTGGAGTTCAGCAAGGCCAACGCCACGTCCACCTGCGAGGGCGGCACGGCGGCCGTCGTCAGCTGCATGCCGGGGCCGCTGTTCATGCAGAGGAAAGCCATGAAAAAGAAAGCTAAAACTTCGGTAAAGTATTTTCTTCAAATCGATAAATTGTCCTTTTTTTCTCAGCAGATATTTTGACTTGTTATCTTAGGAAAAGCAGCAGCGGTTCGAGTTTTCATCCAGTAAGTCGTGACGATGCCGTGACCCCGAAACCGAAGCAGCTAAATGGAATACAAACATCTTAATTGGTTATTTATTGACGTGCTTTTCCGAAAACAAAGGCCCATTATGCTCTGATAGAAACATCTAGTTCATTTATTTATTTAAAGCGCAGCTTCATCACTCTGTTGAGCGTGACATTGAGATCTTGACCTTGGAAACAGCTTTTGACATTGTCTCAAGGTCTTCCTCAGTAGATGGATGTTGTTCAGTTGGAACAGACACGACTCAGTCGTGCGTTAAACTTTGGTCTCGCTCTGCTCTTTAATGAAGAAGAAGCCGTCTGTGGACCTTGAATTTGTTTAATTGCTGTTTTACTCTTCCCAAAATATCAACAACACAGTTATTTGTGAAATATGTGTAATGTTGAGTAATGGGGTGAAACTACATTTAAAAAGGGCCTTTGTATCAATAATATATATCAATACACAGTTTGTAGACATAATCCAGTTTTTGGCGACTCACTTTATTTCCTCCAGTAAATATCGATTAGTGGAAAGTTTACCTTAAATAGCAGAATTACATGACTGTGCATGAAATGTCATCCTTGATTATTACCTTTGCATTGAAAATGCGGAAGGTTATGTTTTGATCGCCTTGTATTTATTTATATATTTATTTGTATGAGTGTTACTCGCATAACTCAAAAAGTATTAAACCGAATCTCATGAAATTTGTTGGGATGATTGGTTATTATCCGGGGACCATTTGATTAGATTTTGGGATCGATCGGGTCAAAGGTCAAGGTCAAGGTCATGAAAAGGTCAACATCTTCTAGAATCGCATGAAATTTGGTTATTGATTGGGTATTATCTGGGGATTGGTTATTATCCGGGGACCATTTGATTAGATTTTGGGATCGATCGGGTCAAAGGTCAAGGTCATGAAAAGGTCAACATCTTCTTTCTACCAATTTGTATCCAATTGGCATGCAACTAATGCCAACATGTTCATAATCCAATGCCCCATCTTGTGATATGCGAAGGTATGCGCTCTACCAAGTGCCCGTTCTAGTCTAATAATGGAATGGATTAAGGATACTACATTCTCTGTATCAGATCTTCATGAAAGAGAGCTCCATTAAACACTTATTAAAACATATTAGCCAACAGCAAGGCTTCTCATAGCCTGGTCACATTCCTGTTGGCCCCTCAATATCTAGTTGTACGTGTCTGCTTGTTGTCTAGAGCAACGTGAGGCTGAAGGGAGGTGCCAGGGTGGGCGAAGGTCGGGTGGAGGTGCTGAAGAACAACGAGTGGGGAACCGTGTGTGACGACCGCTGGGACCTGCAGTCGGCCAGCGTCGTCTGCAGGGAGCTCGGCTTCGGCAGCGCCAAGGAGGCGCTCACCGGAGGCCGCATGGGACAAGGTGGGTTGAAGAGGAAATTGAAAATGTATTTGATTTCTGCCCACCCGTATGTGTGTAACTACAATGATTTTTAAAAAACATGAAATTAAAGGTAGTTTCGTGATACAAGCCAGCCAAGGTTTTTTTAATACGCTGTGTTTTAAGGCGGGGTGTGTTTATTACATTTTAGTACAATGTGCAGTTTGATTAGAGGTGAAGAATACTTTTTCCAGCTATGTCGCTTTAATTTTTGTTGTTGTTGTTGTTTATTTTATTATTTTAAAAATGTTTTATTTATTTATATATATATATATATATTTTTTTTTCCATTTTATATAAATGTTCTGATTTATTTGATTTTAATTTAGGATAGGAATTTATAAGCATTTTTTGCTTCTACCTATACCTTTTCAGTCTTTCTGTTTCGTATATTATATATTGTATTTGATTTGATTGACTGAATAAAATAAAATACACAAACTCAAAGAGGTTTCTATCAGAAATGCTGAGGAAAGCCTCCTGATGAAACACGAGCGTTTCTTTAATTTTGTAACTTGATGAATACTCATTTGATAACAGTTGATTCGGGGTTTCCACACTTAACTAGAACATTTATATTTGCGTCTATCTGAAGACGCTCTCGATGTATTATTTGATTTTTTTTTAAACTGTGTGTGTGTGTGTGTCCAGGAATGGGTCCGATCTACATGAACGAGGTGAAGTGCTTGGGCCGGGAGAGGTCCATCTGGAACTGCCCCTTTAAAAACATCACAGCGGAGGACTGTGAGCACGTGGAGGACGCCGCGGTCCGCTGCAACGTGCCCCGCATGGGCCTGGAGGACTCGGTCAGAGCCGAACCGTCTTACTGCGTCACTCATTTGAACATGCGTTAACTGGAGGAGAAGTAGATGTTGTACATACTGTTTTTATACCATGTATTATTCCATGTGGCACGAATAATTAATAATAATTAGTAGTTGCAGAGCAGCATCAGACTTTCTTCTAAGTAATGTTGCATAGGATATATTATATTGTGTTTATTGTATTATCCATGCATTGCGCTCTTTGCTGGTTTGCTCCTTTCGGTTTGAGATTAGGAGCTGATAAATCTCACATTTTCACTCTTTAACAATATTTCTTCACTGCTGTCACAAAAAAAACCTTGTCATGTATGTTTTCCGAATCAGTTCAGCTGCTTGAAACCATCCCAGGCCAAATTATTCTTTGAAGAATCAGTGAGAAACGTGTATTTTTCTGTGACCGCAGTGATTTCCTTTTAACCCAAAGTATTTCTGGTTGTGCAGTTGATATTTGACCAGATGATACTGCCTGTTTCCTGGAGATACACACCGAGGCAAGGGTTCACTCTCCGGGTCACATGACCACGTCCCAATTAAGATTTGTACCAACAAAAAAACTTCTAACAGATGAAAGTTTTTTTTTAAATCCCGCCCGGCCCCCTTGTGTATCTACCGCCCGCCGTAACCCCTCGGCCCCACACACAGATCCGACTAACGGGAGGGCGGACCCGTTACGAGGGCCGCGTGGAGGTGCTGCGCCCGGACGCTAACGGGACGCAGAGCTGGGGTCTGATCTGTGGAGAGACCTGGACCACCAAGGAGGCCATGGTGGTCTGCAGGCAGCTGGGCCTGGGCTACGCTAACCAGGGCGTGCAAGTAGGTCATTAACACCACTGAGGCCAACTTCCTGCCGCTCAGCCGCTTCGACCAGCGGGTTGCTTTTTGGTATATTTGACATATGCAAATATAATATACTCTCATGAAAACTTTCATTACATTATCTGCATACACTACCGTTCAAAAGTTTGGGGTCACTTAGAAATGTCTTTATTTTTCAAAGAAAAGCACTGTTTTTTCAATAAAGATAACATTAAATTAATAAAAAATACACTCTATACATTGTTAATGTGGTAAATGACTATTCTAGGTGGAAACGTCTGGTTTCTAATGAAATATCTCCAGAGGTGTATAGAGGCCCATTTCCATCAACGATCACTCCAGTGCTCTAATGGTACATTGTGTTTGCTAATCGCCTTAGAAGACTAATGTCTGATTAGAAAACCCTTGTGCAATTATGTTGGCACAGCTGAAAACAGTTATGCTGGTGATATAAGCTATACAACTGGCCTTCCTTTGAGCTTGAAGTTTGAAGAACAAAATTAATACTTCAAATATGAATCATTATTTCTAACCTTGTCAATGTCTTGACTACATTTGATATTCATTTGATAAATAAAAGTGTGATTTTTCATGGAAGACACGAGATTGTCTGGGTGACCCCAAACTTTTGAACGGAAGTGTATATTTTCAAATATAATCAATATTTCTATTCACTCGTATATTATGTAAGTGTAGCATACTAACACTTGTCATTAGATCTGGTCACACATTCTAAGATCTTCCTAAAAATACATGATCATTTTTGATATATGTGTATTTTTGGAAGATACTTGCAGCATGCATGTGTTGATGACAGTACGTTGTGGAGTAGACGCTTCTTTTTCTCCCACATCATGATGCCGTTTTGGTCTTTTCTCAACGGGCGGACCAAAAAAGACTCGCATGACGTTTCTAATCCAACTCAGAAAGCTACTCGCCACTAAAGCCAAGTGGCGACCTCATCTGGAAACCACGGCGACGCCGTCAACGTCTAACCTCGCTGCTGCTACACGTCCTCCGCCCTGCCTGTGTGATTAAGAGCGTTAGCTTCAGTGCAGACGGTCCAGAGACGGGACGGGGAGTGTGTGTCCCCCTCACTGACTCCCAGCAGGGCCTTTCTGCAGATCCGGATAGTGGGAGGCCGGACCACTTATGAGGGCCGGGTGGAGGTTCAGGTTGGCTCCAAGTGGGGCACAGTGTGCAGCACAGGCTGGACCACAAAGGAAGCCATGGTGGTTTGCAGGCAGCTAGGGCTCGGCTACTCCATGCATGCCATCACTGTAAGTAGACCCACGGATGAAGCCCTCGGCTCCTCGATGAGAGGGTGAAGGAATGTATTATTTATAGAGGAAACCACTCGAGAGGCATCGTGATAGGAACTTACACCGAAAAAAGCTTTATTGATGTCGTGACTGAATCTGTTGAGCACTTTTGTGAATATTTCGATAAAATCAAGTTGCTCTCAAGTAAAAAAACAAAATAGTTGATATCTTTAAAAGTGATTGCAAAAAAACCACAGATTAAAAGCTGTAAGTAAGTAAGCCTCAAACCAAAGCAACATACTCATGAGAGAATGTATTTAACTGCAATAATCATAATGGATCATTTATTCAATGTATTTTGGTGTAGAATTAATAATAATAACTTTCTTTATGTAGCACCTTTAAAAACAATGTTTACAAAGTGCTCCACAGAGAGTCAAAGCAAAACAAGTGGAATAGCAAGAAACCAATATTTCATTTTAAAGTATATATTAAAATTAAAAATTAAATTAAAAATGAATTAAAAACCAAATAAATTAAAAATAAACAGACAAACTAAATTAGGGGAACCAAAGATCTGCATAAAAAGACTAGATCACTTAAAAGCTGTTCTATAAAAATGAGTTTTAAGAAGTGATTTAAAAGAAGTTACTGATAAGAAGCCTTCCAGTAAGTTAAACGATTATTGAATCACAAAATGACTTTTTTTTTGTCCTCCTGTGCTCATAAACTCAGCGTTACGCTGTGTCCTCAGACAGCAACTTAAAAATGAGTCACGAACATCTGCTTCTCGGCAGCTCTCTCCTGACCGACGCACCGCGTTTGTTTTGTGTTTTCTCTTTTCTGTCCGAACCCCATCCAAGGAGACGTGGTACTGGGACAGCAGCAACGTGACGGAGATGATGATGAGCGGCGTGAAGTGCACGGGGAGCGAGATGTCTCTGGCTCAGTGCCAGCATCACAAAACGCTCAGCTGCCAGAAAGCGGCGGCAAAGTTCGCGGCGGGAGTCATCTGTTCTGACAGTGAGTGACCGAACAAGCCGGATATGGAGGACTCAAAATGACTTAAGTATAAATGAATAAATGAATAAATGCATGAATAAATATAGGAATAAATACATAAATGTTTAAATAAATGTATAAATAAATAAATGCTTAAATAAATGTATAAATAAATGCTTAAATAAATGTATAAATAAATAAATACAGGAATGAATAAATATAAGTTATAAATCAACAGGACATCATTAAATAAATATATTTCTACATATCTGTATTTCTTCATTTATTTATTTATCTATTTATGTGCCCACACGTATTTCTTCATTTATTTATGTGTGACATTTACGTATCCGTATATTCAAATGAGCTTTATTTATTTATTTATACATTTATTATTGTATTTATTTATTTATTTATACATTTATTTAAACATTCGTTTATTTATTCCTGTATTTACTTATTTATTTATACATTTATTTAAGCATTTATTTATTTATTCTTGTATTTATTCATGCATTTATTTATTTATACTTAAGTCATTTTAAGTCCTCCATAGCCGGAAGGTTTTTCATTAAGCTGCTCCGTTCATTGCGTTGCATAACGGATCGATCTGTGGAGAAGAAAAACACAAACAAAAGCCAAGAAACAATCAGGAGAGAATCATTCATTTTGCCCTTCAGTTGTTACAACTTAGCTCTCTTTAAATGTCCTCCCTCAGCTGGTACTGGTATAGTGAGCTATACAATAAACGTGAGTAAATGTGCTGGTTCGTAATTGTAATCGCCGGATAGTTTTATTATATCGCATTACTACAATCGCCGATTATTTTTTTAGTGAACATTTATTCAATAAAACACTGACCATAACATTGCCTGATGATGTAGTAATGTATTTATCTAAATTGCCAAATTGCTCTATTTCACATCCTTTCCTTAAGTACTAGTACACTGTTAAAGAATACTCTCTATTAAAGGTCCTGCATTAAGAATGTTTCTTCAGTAAAAGTATGCAAGTGTAATGAGAAAAGTAAAATAATTCAAAACAGAAAACGTTCCCCAGCGACTGTTACACTCTTATTTATTATATCATTTGATTGTTATTGCTCATGCACTCATGTAAAAGCAGGATTTTACCTTTTTCATTATGAATCAATCTACTGGTTATTTTCTCCGCTATTCAAATTTATAGTTTGATTTGTAAAAAAGACAGATGAAAAAAAACACAGCGCCCAAAGTGACACCTTCACAATGTTTATTTTGTTGAAACAAGCGTAGAAAAAATGTCAATAAATCAAGTTTAAGGAGAGAGAAAAAATCCTCAAATTAGCTCAAGTGTAGCTGGAGCCTAATCCTACTGCTGCCCCTCTCCGCAGCGACCTCTGACCTGGTCCTGGACGCCCCTCTGGTCCAGCAGACGGTTTACATCGAGGATCGACCTCTGCACATGCTCTACTGCGCGGCCGAGGAGGACTGCCTGTCCAAGTCCGCAGCCAAGGCCGACTGGCCCTACGGACACCGACGCCTGCTGCGCTTCTCCTCCCAGATCCACAACATCGGCCGGGCGGACTTCAAGCCCAAAGCCGGGCGCCACTCGTGGATCTGGCACGCCTGCCATGGGTAGTAATATTATCTGTCATCTACCGTTAACTGTTTGGATGAGAGTGACTGGAGTTTCAATGATGCGGTGATGAAATGTCATGTGTCTCGGGGGGGGGGGGGTGGAAGAGAAACACATACATTACATTACATCACATGTCATTTAGCAGACGCTTTTATCCAAAGCGACTTACAATAAGTGCATCAACCTAGAGTACAAACTCAGAACAACAAGAATACAGAAAGTAATATTTCCTCAACATAGTCGAACTACAAAAGTACTATCAGTAATAACATGAGTAATACCATAAGTAATAACATGAGTAATACCATAAGTAATAACATGAGTAATACCAAAAGTAATAACATGAGTAATAACGAGTAATAACATAAGTAATACCATAAGTATTTATGCGTGTGTATGTGTATATATATGTATGTGTGTGTGTGTGTGTGTGTGTATGTATATGTGTGTATATATATGTTTATGTCTGACATTTTTTTACTTGTTTTATGTTTATATTACTAAACGAATAAAAAAATGTAAGTGACAAAAAAAAAGGAGAAGCCAACGGAGAGTTTTCACATGTTTATCATCGCGTGTTTTCTGTATTTTACAGCCACTACCACAGCATGGATATCTTCACCCACTATGACCTGCTGAGCGCCAACGGGACCCGAGTGGCCGAGGGCCACAAGGCCAGCTTCTGTCTGGAAGACTCGGATTGCCAGGACGGTGAGTCCGAGGCTCCAGATGAGAGTCAGGAGGCGGAGCCACCGGTGACACTGTTGGGTGACACTATCTCTGCCGTCACGCCTTTTTAAACGAGCGACAATAAAAGCAAAGACACGCGCGTGTTCTGCCCTCATGAAGGTGTCGAGGCCGTGTGTGTGTGTACGGTAACTTGTGAGTTAATCAAACGTCGACGTTTTGAAAGGAATTTGCCTTTATTTCCCTAGTTCATATTCGCTTTTATCGTTTGTTTTTATTGTAATTTTTTAATGCATAGCTTTTAGGATTTTTTTTAAATGATGTGTTATAAAACGTCTTTGAGTACTATGAAAAGCGCGAAAGAAATTTTATGTATTATTATTATTATTATTAGTTTATTATCACTGAATCAAAGAGTCATGACCAGTGGTCCCCAAACTGAGGCCCGCGGGCCGGATACGGCCCGCCGCCACATTTGGCCCGGCCCCCTGAACAATACCAGAGACGCATTATGATTTATTTTTTCAGTCTGGCCACGCAAATCCTCGACTAGCCGCTGTCAAATAGAACGTAATACTGGCGAAAAGGTTAGGTAAGAGAACAATGTATTCAGAATGCAGAGTATTTACCATTTTCTGTGAAGATCCCGGAAAGGGTTATTAATATTTGCTTATGTGGCTTTCTGGAAAACAACAAATATTTACATTTAGGCACCCCTGCGATCGTCACACTTTTTCTGTTACAAACTGACTCCGCCCCCATCAGAGAAGGGAAAAGTTCTGTGGCCCTCATAGGAAAAAGTTTGGGAACCCCTGGCCATGACCGAGGCTTGCTTCATCATGGATTCACGAATTCATCGATGTATCTTTTTGCCTCCCAGATGTTTCCAAGCGCTACGCGTGCGCCAACTTTGGCGATCAGGGCATCACTGTGGGCTGCTGGGATTTGTACCGCCACGACATCGACTGCCAGTGGATCGACATCACGGACGTCAAACCTGGAAACTACATTCTGCAGGTGAGCATGTGCATCTCAATTTGTAGAGCACAAAACATACATTGATATATATTTGAATATGTATAACACTCAGACGACTACTTAACCATCCTATTACCTTTGGGGTCAATTTGACCCCATTCAATGTTTAACGTCTCTAAAAAAATGATTGACATCATTAATTTTGCTTCATATTTCATGACTTTTCCTAATTTATTGGGGACAACTGGGAAAACATAAAATTCACACGATGATATGTTTTCAACGTCCAGAACACAACTTGTACGCATCGGTGTTCTTTGAGGTCAATTTGTAACACATATAAGAAATATCAACTTTTTTATTTATTTAAAGGGCTATTTAGGTATCAACAAACACACATAAAGTATCTCACACTTAAACTTGGGAAACAATATTAATTTAAATAATGTTCTGGAGGTTTTAATTGCTGGGTAAAAAGATGTTAGTACATTTGAAGGTAACAGGAGGGTTAATACAGTAGAAAGGACTGCACTCATTACTTTTTAGTACATTTGGTATATTTTTCTCAGGCAAGAAGATTTCGGAGGGGAAGGAACTGTTGGCGAAACGTTCTGTTTGTCTCGTTCAGTCAAGTGTGTTGATTATTCGCAGAGGGACATATTTCTTCCTGATGCAAATACTTCAAGAATCCTGTTAATATGAATGAAGACCCTCAAAATAGTTCATTAACTAGAACGGGCACTCGGTAGAGCGCATACCTTCGCATATCACAAGATTGGGCATTGAATTCAATTCAATTCAATTCAGTTTATTTGTATAGCCCAATTTCACAAATTACAAATTTGTCTCGGAGTGCTTTACAATCTGTACACATAGACATCCCTGCCCCAAAACCTCACATCGGACCAGGAAAAACTCCCAAATAACCCTTCAGGGGGAAAAAAAGGGAAGAAACCTGGAGGAGAGCAACAAAGGAGGATCCCTCTCCTAGGATGGACAGATGCAATAGATGTAATGTGTACAGAAGGACAGATTTAGAGTTAAAATACATTCAATGAATATGACAGAGTGTATGAATAGTTCATAGTAGGCATATTCCACGATGGAGACCTCCACGATCCATCAGGCAGATGGCGGTGGGGAGGAGGAGGGCGAAGTCTCAACAGGACAGTGGCGTAGTCATGAGCAGGAATTCCGACCCAGGCGATCCATCAGGCAGATGGGATCTATGCCGTCTCATAGGGTCCGATGACCCCATGAGACGAAAGTCAAAAGGACTTCCGGGAGAAAGCAGAGTTAGTAACGTGTGATTGAGAGATGAAAATTCATCCTTAAGGAGAGAAAAAGAGGAGATAGGTACTCAGTGCATCCTAAAACGTCCCCGGCAGCTATAAGCCTATAGCAGCATATCAAGGGCTGGACCAGGGCAAACCTGATTCAGCCCTAACTATAAGCTCTGTCAAAGAGGAAGGTCTTAAGTCTACTCTTAAACGAGGTGACTGTGTCTGCCTCCCGGACTGAAATTGGAAGCTGGTTCCATAAAAGAGGAGCTTGATAACTAAAGGCTCTGGCTCCCATTCTACTTTTTAAGACTCTAGGAACTACAAGTAGTCCCGCATTTAGTGAGCGTAGCTCTCTAGTGGGGCAATATGGTGCGACAAGCTCCTTAAGATATGATGGAGCATCACCAATCAAGGCTTTGTAGGTTAAGAGAAGAATTTTAAAAGTGATTCTTGATTTTACTGGGAGCCAGTGCAGAGCAGCTAGTGCAGGAGTGATGTGATCTCTTTTCTTAGTTTTAGTGAGAACACGAGCTGCAGCATTCTGGATCAACTGGAGGGACCTAAGAGATTTATTAGAGCAGCCTGCTAATAAGGAGTTGCAGTAATCCAGTCTCAAGTAACGAACGTGAACCAATTTTTCTGCATCTTTTGAGACAAGATGTGCCTGATTTTTGAAATATTACGTAGATGAAAGAATGCAGTCCTTGAGATTTGCTTTACGTGGGAGTTAAAGGACAAGTCCCGATCAAAGATAACGCCAAGATTCTTTACAGTGGTGTTGGATGCCAGGGCAATGCCGTCTACAGAATCCACATCACCAGATAATTGATCTCTGAGGTGCTCAGGGCCGATTAAAATTACTTCGGTTTTGTCTGAGTTTAACATCAAGAAGTTGCAGGTCATCCATGTTTTATGTCTTTAAGACATGCTTGAATTTTACAGAGTTGGTTGCTCTCCTCTGGTTTTATCGATAAATATAGTTGAGTGTCATCTGCATAACAATGAAAGTTTATGGAGTGTTTCCTGATAATATTGCCCAAAGGAAGCATGTATAAGGTAAATAAAATTGGTCCAAGCACAGAACCTTGTGGAACTCCGTGATTAACGTTGGTGGTTATCGAGGCGTCATCGTTTACAAATACAAACTGAGATCGATCTGATAAATAGGATTTAAACCAAATTAGTGCCGTGCCTGAAATGCCAATCGACTGCTCCAGTCTCTGTAACAGGATGTCATGGTCAATGGTGTCGAATGCAGCACTAAGGTCTAACAAGACCAGGACAGAGAGGAGTCCTTTATCTGCTGCCATTAAGAGGTCATTTGTAATTTTCACCAGTGCCGTCTCGGTGCTGTGGTGTTTTCTAAATCCTGATTGAAATTTCTCAAATAAACTATTATGATGTAGAAAGTCGCACAACTGATTTGCAGCCACTTTCTCAAGGTTCTTGGAGAGGAAGGGAGGTTAGAGATCGGTCTGTAGTTAGCCAATACCTCTGGATCCAGAGTGGGCTTCTTCAGGAGAGGTTTAATAACAGCCACCTTGAAGGAGTGTGGTACGTGGCCTGTTAGCAGAGACACATTGATAATATCTAATAGAGAGCCGCCAATTAAAGGCAAAATGTCTTTAAGCAGCCTCGTCGGGATGGGGTCCAAGAGACAGGTAGGCGTGTTCAAGTAGAAACCGTTGAAAATAATTGGTCACGGTTGATAGGAGAAAATCCTCCAAATATACACCAGGGCATACAGCGGTTTCCAAGGCCATTCCACTTGAGGACAGATTGGCACTGGTTATGGGCAAGAGATTATTAATCTTGTCCCTAATAGTTAAAATCTTTTCATTAAAGAAGTTCATAAAGTCATTACCACTAAGGTTTATAGGAATGCTCGGCTCCACAGAGCTGTGACTCTCTGTCAGCCTGGCTACAGTGCTGAAGAGAAACCTGGGGTTGTTTTTATTTTTTTCTATTATTGATGAGTAATAGGCTGCTCTGGCATTACGGAGGGCCTTCTTATATGTTTTAAGACTATCTCGCCAAACTAAGCGGGATTCTTCGAGATTAGTTGAACGCCATATGCTCAAGCTTTCGTGACGCTTGCTTCAGTTTGCGGGTCTGAGGGTTATACCAGGAGCAAACCTCCTCTTCCTCACTGTCTTCTTCTTCAGAGGGCTATCGAGTCCAGTGTCATTCTCAGAGAGCCTATGGCACTGTCAACAAGATGATCAATCTGGGACGGACTAAAGTTAGACCAGGAGTCCTCTGTTATATTGAGACGTGGTATCGAATCAAATACAGAAGGAATCGCTTCTTTAAATTTAGCTACAGCACTATCAGTTAGACATCTAGTGTAAAAACTTTTGACTAACGGAGTACACTCCGGTAGTATAAATTCAAAAGTTATGAGGTTGTGGTCTGACAGAAGAGGATTCTGTGGGAAGACGTTCAAATGCTCAATGTCAACGCCATAAGTAAGAACAAGATCAAGCGTGTGGCATTAGTTTCATGCCAATTGGATAGAAATTGGCCCCGCTATGGTAAAAAGAAGATTTAGACCCTTTCATGACCTTGACCTTGACCTTTGACCCGATCGATCCCAAAATCGAATCAAATGGTCCCCGGATAATAACCAATCATCCCACCAAATTTCATGCGATTCAGTTCAATACGTTTTGAGTTATTTGAGTAACACGCATACACATAAATAAATAAATACACGGCGATCAAAACATAACCTTCCGCATTTTCAATGCGAAGGTAATGATACCTGTTGCGTTCATAATGACGACAGACTGAGCAACAAACACCAGCTTTCAACCACATTTTTATGAATGTCTATTCTGTTCTAAAAAAAAATTCCTTTGTTGTTTCTTACCCCGTCAGATTGTTATCAATCCAAATCAGGAAGTGTCTGAAAGCGACTTCAGCAACAACGCCATGAAATGCAACTGTAAATATGACGGACATCGAATCTGGCTCCATAACTGCCACATTGGTAACCAGTCAAAAAAACACTACAACTACCAGATTACTTCACATCTCTTATATTCAACCCTTTTTGTTTTTAACCGCCCTTGGTGATGGTTTGTTTCTAATCCCTGCAGGTGATGCGTTCAGCGAGGAGGCCGAGAGGAGGTTTGAGAAGTACCCCGGGCAGCTGAATAACCAGATTCCTTAAAAAACACACTTCACCAGCTCAAAAAGCAGAACACACACACCTTTTTGTTTTCAGGTGCCAAAATGCCCCCCCCCCCCCCACACACACACACACACACACACAGTATCTGGAGTCATGGAAGGAGCCAACAGTGTTTTCCTGAATGTGTTTCATGCAATACTTGAATATTCAAGTGCTAATGTTTCTCTTTTGTCAGTCTAATGTGAGCTAATGCCATATTTTTTATTACAATGACTGTTATGAATGTTCCGAGTTATGAATGAGGTGTTTTGCTTTTGTTTTTGTTTTTTCAAGAGAGACAGATTCAGATCTAGCGAAGATTGTTAGCGTTATAGCTGTAACGCATAAAAAGTCCGAGGCAGGAACTGGAAGAAGAAATGTGAGAGTCTTACTGGTCTTCATACTGGGATTCATGGGCAGAGGAGATGGACTGTCCCGCCGCCTCGGATCAAAACAGTTCATAGTAACTGGATTATTCGCTCTGGGCTACTGTTCAGTTTTCTGCCGTCTCGGTGACAATATTTTGTGAATGTATTTATTGCTAAAATCAAAGCGCTCGTCAATTTTCTTTGAGAACGGTTTGAAGCCGTCTGTGGCTTTAATCTGTGTGTATTACTATTAGGAGTCATTTAGGGTCAGAACACAGATGTTATAGGGCAAGAAAACTACAATCACCCTCATGAGTGTCTGTATGTAAACTGATGTGATCTCAACCCACTGAATAAAACGGAGAGGAATGATAACAACGCCGCGTCTGAGAGACGCGTTTGATCAGAAACAGTGTTGAGTCACACGCTTGCAAGCAAATGTCTATTTTAAAGGTGTTTCTGGTATTGTGACCACTCTTTAAATGTGAATGACCTCACATGAACAGATATAAATTCAACCCTAAAGTGATTGTTAAATCTGAGATTGTGCCATTTGAAGGTTGTTTATAGGTCCAGGAAAAAAAAGTGGCAGGAATATGAATGAATAATTCATTTTGTTTGCCTGGTGTTAGCAGCGTCTTCTGTGTTGCATATTACACCTCTCTCTCTCTCTTTCCCAACGCCTCCCATCTCTATTTTTAAATAAAAAACTGAAATGCTTCTGTGAAAGTTGAAAAAAAAAACAATAATTTGACAAGCAGATTATTCTGTTTACGAGTCAAAGTTAACATATCCTCATATGAAGGTTCATGTTAGAGAAACTTTGTTGATTACGTCGGTTGTATACAAATATGGAACATAACTTATCGGCAGAGCGACAAACCACGTATGATAACAGCCTGAGAGCACAGGACAGTCAAATTGTAAAAATATATATATATATTTTTAAATAATCTAATTTACTCTAATAGGGTTGTAATGATTAAGACCTATTAAATTGAAACTCCAGTGAACATTAATTTACTCTACATGCGTTACAAATCATAAGAAGACAGTCATGATCAGAGGAACAAGGTTTTACTTTGACGGTACAGCTCTCAAAAAAAAAGAAAAAAATACAAAGCAGAAACATGACAAATAAAAAAAGGCAGGAAATTACAGCGAGTCACATTAATCTACAAGTTCTCTGCCGATGAAAGAGTCTCACGTATATATTTTGACAGGTACGATAATCTTCCAACGCCGAAGGTGAATGAAATCGGCCTCCGGGGAGACCGAACCCGGCTCCCGGTCCTGAATGACGTCACAGAAGAGGTCGCTCACTGCAGCATCGTCTGTTTCACAACCCTCCCCTCCTTGTCAACGGCAAAGTTGTAATTCTTTGGATTGTCCAGAGCGTCTTCGATACGCCGATCCAAGTTCTCCAACGTGATGAAGTTCTTCACATCCTCCTGTGAGAGATTGAGGGGAAGAAAGTCACATTTGAGAACATGTGGACGTGCTCACACACAAATACACAAATAAACAAAGATTGAAAGAAGAAACAAAATCTGACCTGCAACTGCAAAATGTCCTTCTCTTTTTCTTTGAGGAATTCTTGCTGCTGCTGTTCTCGCTGAACGGAAGCTTCGACCTGCTTGCGCTCGGCGTCCTCCTTTTCCTTCTGGACCCTCAACGTCCTGAAAGAGTCAGAGGGCACGGTGAGCCGTAACTTTGGGAGAATGATCCTTCTTTTATAGACGATGGGAATGAGTCGTGAAACCCAGATCGCTTCCGCTGGTCTTAAAGTTGAGATTTTTACTTTTCATGTTGTGATTTTGGGGTTTTCTTATTTTTTTTCAAAATGTGTTTATTTGATTTTTCTTATTTTTTTCCCTTCAAGGAAGAACAAGTTACAAATACAGTAAACATAAGAAACATGTTACCAGACGATAATAAAATGAAAATAATTATAAAAATATAATAAATTATATAAAATGACACTGAATACTGGATGGCACACTCATTGGTACATTTGGGGTATTTAGACAGTGGGTTGTTTTTAGAGCCCTAAGAAATTGAGGGCCCTTTACAAAGTCCAAGAAGGAAGTCCAGATCTCTTCAAACTGCATATTTTCCTTTCAGTGATATGTTATTTTTTCCATGGCATTTGTACAATGTCCTCTAACCAGCCTTTGCTAGTCGGCTTCTGTATAGATTTCCAACATTTTGCAATAGTCCGTCTGGCTTGCAGTAGGCATAGGGTAACCATCTTTATGTTAGCTCTGCTGAGTTTAATGTCCTTTGGTTTGAGTCCCAAAACACACATTCTTGGGCACATAGGGAGAACCACCTTTGATGCATTTGAGAGCGTCTCAACAACCAGGGTTTTCTTCTTACCGGACTTCGAGCATGCGGAGGTTCTCCTGGTTGTTCATGGCCATGAGGGCGCGATGCTCCTCCGCCTCCTGCCTCGCCCTCTCCTCCGCCAGGGAGCCCCTCTCCTCCGTGTACTTTTTCCGAAGCACTTCCTCCTTAAACTCCAGACTGACGGACACGGAGGAGACAACCACATTAATATCAAGGCTGCACATTTTGATTATTTCTTCTTCTTTCTGATCTTACAGGACCAAACATTAATGTTTATTAGACACCTTTAGTTGCGGACCCAGATTGGGGTGTGCATGGTTTTAAAACAGGAGCATGCGTTGTGAAAAATGCTTCTTTTGTCTAATAGTAAAAAAGATATTCACTCTTCAAAGAATTTGATCTCTGTTGGACTGGAATATATAACATTACTATTCTATGATTAATAACTTTCTGATTCTTGAAAAAGTCTCACTTATATCTTTCTGCTGCAGCAAAAAACACATTTCCCTACTGGGAATCAATAAAGCATAATCTTATTTCATCTTATTTACCAGCTAAATTCAAAATATACACATTTTAATCAGTGTTTATTCAAATGTAAAATACTTATAGATAGTACCATCTGATCTTTGACAAAGCTGATTGCACATTTTAGATAGATGGAAACTTTATTAATCCCGAGGGAAATTTAGGTCATCCAGTAGCTTATACACTTAACTCACAAACATACATACACAAGTCACAGTAGAATCACAGTAGAAAAACAATACACATAGGGAGACCATGTTCACAGGGAGTAGGGTGTATACAGATATTATACATATATTAAACAGATATTACAGTGTGCAAAGTGATATAAATAGTACAGTCAGTGCAATGGGATAGTATAGCCAGTAAAGAGTAAAAAGATGGACAGTGGGATGGAAAAATCAAAAAATAATATAACATTTAATATAATAAATAAAGATTATGAAAAATAATTTGTCAAGAATAGCTCAAATGTTGCAGCACCTGTTGAAAAATTCTGAATAATGTATTGGATGAGGACTGAAGGTAAAACAAAGTTAGGTTTCGGGAGCAATTTACAACTTAAAATGAGTTTGGGGGTCACAGATTTTGAGCAGGGAAACAGAACTTCCCACAACCCCAGGTGACCCGCTGAAGTTCGACCCCGACGCATAACGTACCGAAGCGCCCTGGTGATCAACTGGTACTCCGAGAATCTCTCCTTGAGGACGACCATCTCCCTCGGGTCCACCGGCGGAGGCACTTTGATTCGCCCCTCTTTGGACTTGGCCACCGGGTCCGTGCGTGACTTTCTGCCCCGCACAGCCTCCACGAGCACGGCGCTCCTGGGTGCGAGGAGCCGGCTCACCTGGACACTCCTCCCGCCGATCACCTGGAACATGACGGCGTCGAAATGGACTGTAAGTTGCTCAATGTAACGGTTTAATCAACGCATTTGACAGTTAACATTGAGGCAGAAATGCTATCGACAGGAGGCGGCGGCCATCTTGGTGACCTCTGACCGGCGGAAGTGTTTAGCTAAGGCCTCTGTTCGCCGCTACTGCCACCTTTAGGTCGCACACTATATTTATTTGTAATGAAGCAGCATGTGTTCCTTATTGATGTATTACAATAGTTTTTATAACGTTTCATGTTTTAATGTTTAATGTTAATGGCTCTCATGCACCGGTGTTATAGTGTTAACTATAATGGCAGGTAGCTAGCCACGAAGCTAGGTAGCTAGCTAGTTAGCTTCACAACTTTAAGCATGCAAATAAATAAACAGTGTTTTGTCAGTTCTTTAAAAAAATAATATATATATGTATATGTATGTATGTGTGTGTATATATGTGTATGCGTATGTTTGTGTGTTTATTATATATATATATATATATATATATATATATATATATGCTCTCGATGGTGTTCAGAATTGGGGGACGCTCAGCCTCAGAGTGCTGTGCTTCCTGTTGCCTGTAGACCTGCTGGTAGTCTTTCAGCACCTTCACCACCTCTTCATGTCTGAACTGCATGGCGTCGTCGACTGGGAGGTTGCCCCACCTGCACAGCAATGAGTACAAATGAGTACGATGAGTCAGCATGAGACACATGGCATTTGAGGAGGTTCTCTGTGAGCAGCAGCTCTGTATTCAGCAGAGGAGCTTCAGTCTGGACCAAACGGACCCAGAGCCTCCACAGATTAAAGAGGAACAGGAGGAACTCTGCACCAGCCAGGAGGGAGAGCAGCTTGAGCTGAAGCAGGAGACTGAGAGCTTCATGTTGACTCCTACTCATGAGGGTGTTTTTCTTCATTTGCTCTCTTGCTGATAATTGTTTACAGGGTCCTTGTTACTTTTATCTACCGGCTAAAGTTGTATTTTTTTATGTTAAATGATTGTCTTTGAAATAACTCAAACATCAGTTGACGTAGAGAGGAGAGAAAAAATATATAAAAAAGGCGGAACCAAAATAACAACTCGTATCCAACGTCGGAACTTGAGAGTGTGACACCCAGCGGAAGTAAACAACGGAGTTAGCGGGGGAAAGATGAAACGTTAGTCGTCTTCGCGGAGGTAAAACAACAATGTCGTCAGTTGAGAACATGAGAAACTTTGTCCACGAGCGGCTGACTGCTGCTGCGGAAGAAATCTTCGGAGTTTTTGAAAAAACTATCTTCGAGTACCAGGAAGAGGTCGACCGTCAGCGCAGACTGCTGGACATCGTTTGGAAACCTGAAATAAAGCTACGCAGAACAGGTGTGTGAAATATAGCTCATCCTTTTCATTATTGCTGCAGTCACGTGGATTCATGCAGATGGTTGACAGCCGATGAGAACAGGTTGGTACAATGAGGTGAAGCAGGCAGAGAATAAATAACCTACCTTCCACGGTACACTTGCCGTCCATGGAATACGATATATTCCTTTCAACTGTTTTATTTAATAATTTCTTTAGAATATAACGTTATACGAAGTAACATTGTGCTTTCTCTTGATATTCTATTGCACATTAAGCAACTCTCCATTGTGAGGGAGAAGAAGATTGAACAAGTTAAAATATTTGATCCAATACTGATGTTGGTTTTCTGCCCTGGGTTCACACAAATTTACCATCCTGTCCTCGTCCACTGTCAGGATAGCCAGTGTGGTGAATGCTTGGTTTCACTTGTTGGTATTTTCATTTTTATCACAAGATTATTACCTATTTCCTTTTGTTCTCTCTCCCTCCAGAGCTCCCAGAGCAACATGTCTGTAAGGATGAGGAGGAGAAGGAAGAGGAGGTTCTCTCTGAGCAGCAGCTCTGTATTCAGGAGAGGAGCTCCAGTCTGGACCAAGAGGACCCAGCGCCTCCACAGACCAAAAAGGAACAGGAGGAACTCTGCACCAGTCCGGAGGGAAAGCAGCTTGAGCTGAAGCAGGAGAAGGAGACCTTCATGTTGACTCCTACCCATGAGGAAACGGACCACAGTGAGCCAGAACCCACAACTGACCACCAGCTCGTAGCTGAGAGCCCAGATCGTAAAGGAAGTGAGCATGAAGACTCTGAATCAACCAGAAATCCAGAGCCAGAACCAAAGAAAATAGATCCCAAAAATAGAAGTCACTGTGACGATGAGAACTTGTTCAAGATTCCCAATGATACTCAAATCGGGAAAGCACTTTTCCAATGTGATACTTGTGGAAAAACATTCAAGTGCAGGTCAGCTTTGTCTACACACCTGAGAACACACACAGGTGAGAAGCCATTTTCTTGCAAAACATGTGGGAAGGATTTTAAATCCAATGCTAGCTTGACGGTCCACACAAGGACACACACAGGTGAGAACCTATTTTCTTGCAAAACATGTTCGAGGAGTTTTGTAAAAAGTAGTTATTTGACGGTCCACATGAGAACACACACAGGTGAGAAGCCATTTTCTTGCAAAACATGTGGGAAGCATTTTAAATCCAATGCTAGCTTGACGGTCCACACAAGGACACACACAGGTGAGAACCTATTTTCTTGCAAAACATGTTCGAGGAGTTTTGTAAGAAGTAGTTATTTGACGGTCCACACAAGGACACACACAGGTGAGAAGCCATTTTCTTGCAAAACATGTGAAAAAGATTTCCGACGTAATTCAGCCTTGTTGGTTCACATGAGAAGAGCCCACTCTGGGGAGAAGCCGTAACTACGAGACCTGTGGGAAAACATACTTTGAGGCTACTCCATTGACGAGGCTTATAAGATCATACATACAACAAAATACCACCGTTATTCTTTGTCAACATCCACTACATGTTAATTGTGAAAACATAGGTATTTGCCATGAGAACAGAACTTTTCGGACACCACCAAACATGTAAGAGCTGGTCGTTGATGTTCTAAAGAAACCAAAGACTGTTTTTTTTCCTTTATAAATGCATGACAATAAAATGGGTTGTACTGTGTTTTATTGAGGTGGATAATGTCTCATGTCATTTGCGATCAATGAGTACGATGAGTCAGCATGAGACACATGGCATTTGAGGAGGTTCTCTGTGAGCAGCAGCTCTGTATTCAGCAGAGGAGCTTCAGTCTGGACCAAACGGACCCAGAGCCTCCACAGATTAAAGAGGAACAGGAGGAACTCTGCACCAGCCAGGAGGGAGAGCAGCTTGAGCTGAAGCAGGAGACTGAGAGCTTCATGTTGACTCCTACTCATGAGGGTGTTTTTCTTCATTTGCTCTCTTGCTGATAATTGTTTACAGGGTCCTTGTTACTTTTATCTACCGGCTAAAGTTGTATTTTTTTATGTTAAATGATTGTCTTTGAAATAACTCAAACATCAGTTGACGTAGAGAGGAGAGAAAAATATATTAAAAAGGCGGAACCAAAATAACAACTCGTATCCAACGTCGGAACTTGACAGTGTGACACCCAGCGGAAGTAAACAACGGAGTTAGCGGGGGAAAGATGAGACGTTAGTCGTCTTCGCGGAGGTAAAACAACAATGTCGTCAGTTGAGAACATGAGAAACTTTGTCCGCGAGCGGCTGACTGCTGCTGCGGAAGAAATCTTCGGAGTTTTTGAAAAAACTATCTTCGAGTACCAGGAAGAGGTCGACCGTCAGCGCAGACTGCTGGACATCGTTTGGAAACCTGAAATAAAGCTACGCAGAACAGGTGTGTGAAATATAGCTCATCCTTTTAATTATTGCTGCAGTCACGTGGATTCATGCAGATGGTTGACAGCCGATGAGAACAGGTTGGTACAATGAGGTGAAGCAGGCAGAGAATAAATAACCTACCTTCCACGGTACACTTGCCGTCCATGGAATACGATATATTCCTTTCAACTGTTTTATTTAATAATTTCTTGAGAATATAACGTTATACGAAGTAACATTGTGCGTTCTCTTGATATTCTATTGCACATTAAGCAACTCTCCATTGTGAGGGAGAAGAAAATTGAACAAGTTCAAATATTTGATTCAAGATTCAAGATGTTTTATTTGTCACATACACACACAGGGTGTGCAGTGAAATGAAAGTGGCAATGCTCAGCAGGAATGTGCAAGGGCAACAAGTACACACTATTTACAATAAAAAACAACACAATATTTACAGTAAGTGTGTGTGTGTGTGTGTGTGTGTGTGTGTGTGTGCCTAAGAGGGGCAGTTGTGTGGGTCTATGTGGGGGTCCTGGTGAGGTCGGAGTTCACAATCCTGATGGCCTGAGGAAAGAAACTCCGTCTCAGTCTCTCTGTTCTTGCAGCGTGACTACGGAGGCGCCTGCCTGACCGCAGCAGCTGAAACAGTCTGTTGTTGGGGTGGTGAGGATCCTTCATGATCCTGCCGGCTCTGGTTCTGCACCTCCTGGTGTACAAGTCCTGCAGGGTGGGAGTGTAGTTCCAATAGTGCGCTCACCGAACGCACTACTCTCTGCAGAGCCTTCCTGTCCTGAGCGGAGCAGTTGCCAAACCAGGCTGTGATGCTTCCTGTCAGGACGCTCTCTACAGCTCCAGAGTAGAAGGACTGAAGGATCCTCTGGGAAACTTTAAATTTCCTCAGCTGCCTGAGGTGGTAGAGGCGCTGCCTTGCCTTTCTCACCAGAGTGTCTGTGTTCGTTGACCATGTCAGATCCTCGGTGATGTGGACTCCCAGGTATTTATACCCGCTCACCCTCTCCACAGTAGTCCCGTTAATCCCCAGTGGTGAGTACGTCCTCTGTTGTTGTACCTGTTAAAGAATATATATTATAGTTTAGCATAGCTTAGTATTGTTTGCATATAGATTATGTGTAAGATGGAAAACACTGAATGGAAGTTAAAACCTCCAGCGGAGCACTCTGGTGTCTGAGCTGATCTAAAGAAAGATAACAGTGACACCTAAGGAATGTTGATGTAAACCCCCTTCTGCACTGCACTCATCAAAGAAGATGACTAGAGAAAGAGCTCATTGTATTCATTGTTTAGAAAGAGCAATCACAGTCCTTACCTCGTCGGGAGGATAGATAACAAGGGTCCAGATGGGGCCATTTATTCTCCTTCTTAGACACTTTAAACCCTCACTGTCTCTCCTCACTGACCCCCTTCACGATCCCCTCACACGCACACACTCACACGTGGGAAGAAGCCCCGGTGTGTGGACGCCCTTCCGAGAAGATCCAGGCCTCATCGCTGATGAGATAAGGCCCGAAGGAAGTCTTCTTACAAGAGAGGGTTTATTAAATCAACTATCTCCTCTTCCCCCACCTTTTCACAACATGTGAACTCATTGGCAGACGAGAAGAACCAATGAAGGAGCGGCAGAGGCGGGAGCTGGCAACAAGAACCAATGAGAAGACACCGCCCCCTTATCTCCTGACGAATCAGAACTGTTCCTTTCGGCTATTTAAAATGGCCGCATACTCTAAGTCGTGGTCTTTTTCTCCGGGGCCGAGGCCATCGGTCAGAGCTCTGGAGAAGGGTCCACAAATGATTGTCCACCTGTATCCTGATTTCTGAATAAAACGCTAATAGATGTAACGTAGAAGTCTACCGCTCTTTCTTCCAGTGAGTCCTGTCCAGGTGGTGTGATGCTGTCCAAAAAACCAACAAATGGTAGCAAGAGAATGGTTGTGAAATCCGGTCCAGAGACCTGAGGAGGACGAGCACCTGAGACCCCAGACGGACCACTGCGTTCAAGGCCCACTCCAAGAACCCTGATCAAAACACCGGTGTACAAAATAAGGTAGGACTGAACCTATTTATTTTTGAATCAGTCAGATTGAATACTCTAAATTTGATCAGGAGTATTGGAAGTGAGTATTGAAACTGCAAACATTTTTTGACTTGATTTAAAATTAAAATAAAGCGTAAAAAGGGAAATCACGATACAGTTTGACAGAAAGACGGGTCAGGGGCCCGCACGTAGAAAGACTTCATAGGAAGCCGGTCAGCCGTTGAAAGACTTCGAAGGGTCAAGCGAGAGACGTCAGGGCCGCACGTAGAAAAACTTA